>NW_026866865.1:0-254000 GCF_026571515.1 Ruditapes philippinarum
TATAATAAAATTGTGAGTGTAAAGTTATTACATTTAGTTGTCTCTTTCCAAAATAAGCACACACTATAAAATATAGATCGAACCTGGGTATTTAAGCCAAACAGTCCTGGCTCCTGTTACACTTCATTGAAAAGTATATACTTAGAAAATAAAATAATATAAAATTGTTAGTAACAAAATGAAGTAATAATCCAAATATATATAAGCATCTGTGTTAAAAACGACATATATAATAAAATTAATCTGATTTAGAACAAAACAGTACATATGAATATTTAAAGATAAAGTTTTGCTTTGAATGTGAACCAGCATTCTAAAAAAACACATTACTCTTATTGATTTTCAGTATTCTCTCTCTCTTTGAAATGTAATCGATAGACCTTAATCCAGTTAAGTAATCTCCATCAAACCATGGGTCAATGTCTATGGAGCTTAACATAATTACATGTACTTTTGCATGCACCTTTATCGCTAGTCTTAGAACGCGTTTATTGAATATTTGCACTTTTTAAACTTGCTTTCTATTTTTATTAATGTATTCTAAGCCCAAAGACGATATTTATTACCATTATCAATTTAATTATTCAGTATGAAATATTTGGCACGTTAACACTTCAAACTCAGTGCCAGTACAAAAGTCAGCTAACATTTTTTACATAAAACTCGGACCATTATGATCATTTATAAAAAGGCCATTGCGAGAAAAGTCAGCCTTTATAATTTGATTGGCTGTTAAACTCGGCCATTATGAAGTCAACACAATTAACAAAAACGCCTCTACATAGGCAGGCTTAATTAAAATGTAAAAAATGTGTTTGTGATTCGTTTAAAATTGAAAATAATATTTTTAAATAATTAAATTGTCTGTTATTATAATTAAGTGTTTCAATATCATTAATTATCTTGATATTGAGTTGAATATTATCATATTATTAAAAATCTTAATTATTTTCATTGAAACATAATATAAAGTCATTTGATCGGGATGCAATCGATTTTAAATTATTTGTCTAATTTAACAGATATGAGATACGCATTCATTATTAGACGCCGCTTGCAAGCGGCGTCTAGTAGATATGCATTCGTCCATACAGCAATGGGGAAAATTTTAGACTTGATTTTGTGTAATTTTTTTTGTTTTAACAAAATAACACTGTTTTAAATTTTCAATTAAAAATAGTTTTCATGCTGTACAACATGTCACAGAGCTCTAAGGGATAAGAATAAACGTTTAACTGAAGTGATAGTGTCATGTTTGAATATCATATAATTTTTATTATTATCTAATTTTATCTACATAATAAATAACGTGGCAATGTGCCAGTCCATAGTGGATCGTTCTAAAACATAACCGTTGAGAGAGGTGACAACTGAAGCAGTGTCACTTACTTCATTTGCTTCACCTCTGTTGAAGTTCGGCTCCGCCTTAAATTGTCATATTAAATTTGATATTATGCTCCATGTGCTAGCATTTAGTCTTCGTACCAGGACCAGGACAACTTTGATCAATATCACTTGTCGAATCATTAAATTACAAGTTACAAAGCCTAAACCACGCCCACTATCACAGAGGCGGTTCTCACTCAACCGTTAAGAAAGTACAACAAACCGGTTACGCTACGGCCTAAAAGGGGAGATCGCTGCAGGACAGTTTGTCCTAAAAATCATTCCAACATTATGCAATTGGTACCAATATTTAAATGGGTTTATTCTCGGCACATATTGTCTTGAATTTATTTTAAGTATACCAAACATTTCAATTTTATTTGTTATACAATTTATTTTGAATCGACCAGACGTTTCAGTCTTTGTCGCAACAGACAAACATTTAAGAATTTCAGACCTGGCATTATTTTGCGAATTTATGCATTAGGTTCTACTTTTTCACAAAATATGCTACTTTATTATTAAACAAAGAGCACATACCAAGAACATGGAGAAAAAAATGATTTGTGCTTCGGATATTCAACTGTAATAGAGAACGATTTTAAATGCTGATTGACTGTTCACACCATTTGTCGGCGTCTTTCATGTGCAGCATCACCATTTAACTTGTCTTTTTCAGATATTTTACGTTCAACAAATCAATTAGTGGATGGTGTTTGTCAAAGTTATTGAACAGAATATATTTTTATAATCCTGACTTACAAAACTGATTGCATATACGCACATGCTTCATTTCTACAATAAATCCTATCTGTCGCACTATAATTATGTTTTACGGTGTGATTTTAGACATATGTTTATGCAGTTTATTTTAAAACAAAATGATGATTCATATCATGAAAGACATATGGGGCTCGTAAATTAAATGCACTACGTCATTGGAAAAGAAAACACATCTGTTATGTATTTATATTCTTTTAAAAAATACTTAAACATCATGCATGGCACATTTTGTAAAGTTCGAATATTTCAATATTATCTTTATTCAGTAATATTGCTTAAGGTATAAAAGTATTAACGAGCGAGAAGTTTAATTTGCAGATTTAATAGCAGGAAATTGGCCGACATATCTTGGAGAAAGTAAAAAGCAAATTAGAAATAGCGCTTTCAGCATTCCAAAATTGATGTATAGGAACAAACTCCTCACAGCGGTTACGTCACGCTTTGCTCCTTTAACCACTGCCACTGACGATAGTTGTGTCATGTGACAAAAACATGGCGGCCAGTTTCAGAACGCCCAGGATCCTATATCCAACTGGCAGATTTATAATTACATCCTTACCAGATAAAATATATTCAAAACACTCAATTTGTTTACACTTTAAAACAAGTGCCGGATCAAAATCGTTGCGCAATCGTTCAATCAGTCATTGTTTACTATAGATACGGTGTCCCATTGAAAATATCTTTCGTTTTTTTACAAAATAATTTTTATAAGTAAAACTATATTTTTTACATTCTTGTACATTAATCATAACAATTTAATGAAAGAAAACTAAAATGATATAAAGTATTCTATTTTGAAATTAAAAGTGCAAAACATATATTCGGCTCTCTAAAGCCGAATTTACTTGTGGTGGCAGTGGTTACTGTACTGATCAGGGGAAGTACCCGCTGCGGGAAGTTGGCATATGAATGGTAAAATATTAAACATACTCTCTGACAAAAATGTTTGCTTTCATTTAATGAAATTATGTTTGTTCTTCTTGGTTGATGTTTAAAAGACAAACTGCAAATATGTCTGCACCTCATTTGAGATATGGAAACCTCGTGTTTAGTCAGCAGCATTCTCACAACCGAGTAAGGAATCCTTGATTTTATTAATGTATGAAATTCCAAAACTGTATCATCGTAAACCTAATTGTTTTGTTATCAATTGCTTATTTGAAAAGAACAACTACCATTACTTGTTTTTTATCATAGTCCTGCTCACATATCATTCAAAATAGGTTTTTATATGTTTTAATTAATTCAGTATGAAATTGCATCATACTTTATTGAAATTTTAACTTTTATAGAATGCTTTATTGTTGCCCAAGGCTTGTGAACACTAACATTACATACGACTTGCTTTTACAACGTTTTATGTGTTCTGTCAAGAAGCATTACACCTTGGTGATGTATTCATTCCGTTTCGATTGTTGTGATTGTTGAAGCTAAGGTTATATCTATATCAACTTTCGTGAAAAGTTTTGACCATGTTTTATGATGAATTCTGCTTAAGCCAGTGCTAGTGTTTATGGGCGGTAACTCGCACTTTCAGCAACATTTTTAATCCCGCAGTTTTGCGCGTTCTTTGGGTATTATGGTTTACTTTATTTACAATGAAATGTTGGCATAACATATTTCAAAATTTTATGATCTTTCAGCGAAATAATTTTCAATCGAATTCTTACTTTTTGAGTGACAATAGCTCAAAAATATGAGGAAATGTGCAACATTGTGCAATAGAGGAGGACTATTTTAAGAGGCTCTCTGGTTAAAAATAAAAACATTTGTATGAACATAGCATAAATAAATGATCAGTCTGAAGCAAAAATATGAAAAGACGTGTCTGGCTTTAAAAGAAACCATGCATCATTTTTATGTCTTAGACACTCCTTAATGATAATAATTAGTTCTCGACACGACGCATTTGTGAATCACATAGACTGTTGTGACAAGAATAATGCTTAACCAGTATCTTGACGTAACTCCACTGACACCTTAACACATAAAATATAAAGGGCACTTAACAGAATAACACACATGCAAAAATCAATCAAGAAATATATTCACAAATTAATTGAAAATCTTAGAACTAGAAAACACAGACTAAGCGAATGACCTGATATAACTCAATTGTTATTGGTCTAGACCTACGTCAAATGGAACATTTGTCTCGACAAATATTTTAAGTACGTCATGTACATTTACAACACTCGGTGGAGTTTCTTAAAAGTCCAGTTCAAACAGAACGAAAAGTCAAATTACAGTACAAACTGTATAGTTTAGCACCCATTTAGCACCCAATGGCGAGGCGTTGTTTAATCTAGGAAAATGATTAGACAGGTTTAATTAAAATTTCATTCAGAAAATTTTAAGATAGTAAAAAACCTTTTAAAATTATAAATGACTTTGCTTATTCATTTACAATATGTTGATTAATAAATAAGAGCGCTCAAAATATCCTTATAGTCAAGTTATAAATGTCAAACACATAATATCCTATCGTATCAGGAATAGGCCTATTCAAATACTGTGATATATTTTTAGAAAATTTCTTGGAATCTATATTATTATGCTGAAACGGCGAGTCTATTTGTTTTATTTATTTCCTTTCCTTGTCATGTCATTACGGGAGCATATTTTAATGATAACATAGAATTATAAAATAGTTATCATGATTGCCTATTTCCGTTGTTGTCGCAAAACGCCTTTTCCGCAAGGCAAAATGTTCAGGATACTAAAATACGACAAATCAATTTTCCTGGATAAGAGCGAGAAAACGCGAATGTAGTTCAGAAGGTGGATGTATAATCAACACTTGTAAATGACGAAGATTTTATATGGTGTGTTACAATCAAATGATACTAGTACACGCCCGTTATAATCAAAACCTCAAGTTTCTTTTCTCAATGTTCAAAAGAAAAAGACACAATTTAATTGCGTCAATCATTTTTCTACCCGGCCAGATGCATTAATAATGTTTCCCTATTGCTAAGAAGTAAACGCTTTTAAGTTGAATATAAAAAAGGTCACACATATATACTATATTTACTCATAGCTTGTTTACCTTCCGAAAGTTTTAGAACGAGATTAATTATTCGATAATGATATTGATCTTTTCAAACGAATGTACTATTCATGTTTATTCTTCATCACTGGTATCTTTTATGGCACAATTAAAAAGAGTAATGTTTTTTTTTTTGTACAAATACGCGTTCAGTGTGAATAAACATATTTAGAAAAGATCATATCAGTTAATCATCGATTTGTATTTGTTTTTTTATTATTATCTGTTTGCGGTTTAGACATTTATCATTTTATTTCGAAATTCACGTTTCTTGAATACATGTATTATCTTTTGTGGCGTACTTCGTTTTACAATTCTTTGACGTTTTAGTTACAGATATATGTCGTAATGGTCATTGGGACTCCAAGATAAACTGATTACGCTAATTAAACTGATTTTATATGTTAACATCCGCCATTTTATATCCAAAATGAATGATAAATGTAAAAACATAGTCTCTTAGTGAATTATTTACGATTTGAAAAATATCGAGGCAATTCTGGTGTTCTGCATTTGAGTGCCTGTCTGATGTCGTCATATTCATTTACAGTTTTTATACCAGTCAACATATACGTAAGCCAAGCGGATGGCAAATGTGTTCCTTGTCTTTTTTAATGGAGTTAACACCTTCTACTACTCAATTCAAATGTGACAGGACTTGACTATCCATGATACTGTACAAACAATAGTTTGAAAGATTTGTACAAATCTAAACCTTTGTCTAGTATAAGGTTGATTGAAATATCAACACTGCCAGTAGGATTGTATATAGGAGTTTTACAAGAATGTGAAACAATTATTTCAGAAGATAAGGTCCAGATTTATAGTAAATGATTAGACCCATTTATACCAGCGTACAATTGCCTGTTATATGCAGGCTATACGTGTATAAATGGACAAGATGCCATTTTTGTATAATACTAAGTAACACGGTCATATTTCGAAGACATTAATGCAGTGGCAAATACTTTCTGAAAGGTTATCCAACAATGCATATCGTAAATGAAAACCAATTATATTACCTAATCGTTTGCGTCTGATCCCCTTTCAGTATAACTAATCGGTTTCTTTAATACCCAACATTTTGGAGAAGCTATTGAGATATTGCATGGAAATAAGAACCACTTGTTTATTATCACCCCGCATGCTGTATAACGTGGAGTATTACTGATTGGTTTTTCTTTTAATACCCAACAATTTGGTGAAGCCATTAAGATATTGCTTGGAAATTGGACACACGTGTTTATTGCAATAACTCACACATGTTGCATAAAGTGGACATTAAAAACTACACCGGTTTTATACTCTGTACGTACTTATTGTAATTACTTTATTCATGATATAAAAAGAGTAATTCTAAAAATGTATGACAGACTTGCATGCTTAAACCGAGCATGTGTGAAGTTATCATACTACATTTCTTGTATATCTCATACTCACTTGGTTGTCACTCAATCCTACACAGACTATGCATACTATAATGACGAGCCACACCTGCAGTATGTCATGTTAGTAGAAAAGAAATAGAATCTTGTTTAAAATACAACATAGACAAGATACCGATACAACCATTTGATAGAATAACACTAGACTTAAATTCACTCTGAATTTGATTTTATATTTTTTGTATTTAATTGTTTTTAAATTGAACAATCTTTTTAGCAATAGGGTGTTTATTAATTTTTTATTGTAAGAATAGTCCATCTAAACTAGTTCCTTGGGTCTGACGATCGCAAATAGTTAAAAGTTCGTTTAAGACTAATTCTGAGCAAATAAGAGATATGTTTGAATATTACGGATAGTGTACTGAAAAACAGTAAAACTGTATGTGATGGACTGTGAGTCGAAGATCACTATTGATAGATATTATTTCACTATTTGCACATCATTTTTTCTAATTAATCCCGTATTCCCGCCTTTCCCGTTTTGCTAGAACCATTTGATTTATCTAATATACATGTTCACGTGAGTTACTTTAACAACAATATTTTGTTCAAGCATCTCTTTCAACGTGATTTATAAGTGACGGAAGGCTTCTTATTCCTTCTTTATTTCTTCCTTGTTTGGAATTGCTTGATGTACAGGCAACAAATTACTGTAAATGTTGATCAACTCCTATAAGACTGTATTATTTAAGTTAATGGTCATGTCCTTGATTATTTTTATCCTATTTGACATTTAGAAAACATTTAGAAAACATAAGAGATGCGGAATTCAGCCGAAGGTTTATATTTAAAGCCTACGTTTAACCAAGTCATTCTCTTCCGGACATTGACATTGAAAGTGAATATGAAGGACGTTTCGAAGTCATGCAAAACATTAGTCCCGAAATTTGAAGTTGTGTTCTAATAATTATCATCTAGAAATACAAATTATATCAGAAAACAATATCGGATCTTTGAGGTTTGGATAAAAGATATATCATAATAGACAATGATTAAGAAACTGAATCAAATTAAAGAAATAAAATGTTGTTTTATAGTTGTTTTACAGTTGTACGAACAACAACATATCCACCATTCTTTCACAAACAGAACATATATCACATAATCCTTAGCTTATGAATAATATAAAACTTGGAGTAAAAGTGACAAAAATCTGCATTTTTTAACAGAAACCACCATGTTATCTACACAAATATTCATAATATGGAACGTAAAACCCTTTAGAACTTAAAAAGAAAACTTCCTACTTACGAGACATTTTCCTTGATCCAAGGACATTGCATTTTGTCACAACATTATAAATGTTGAAAACGATCTCGCCAATTGTGACTTACGGTACGAACATTTAAAGGGATATTACTAATGTTAATAAGTGAAACAGTCGGATGTATTTACTGTTTTCTATAGTTAATACTGAAAAACTGTGATCTATCAAATTATTAGATTTTTTTTAAATTATGTTTGACACTGAATCAAAGCAAACACATATATTTCTTGTCATAGAGAATTTTATATTTTACCTTTCCTTTACATAATTTCAGATATAAGTTTACTGGCAGTGCTATAAACAATTTTATTTTCACTTTCCCAATATGACAATTCATATGTCGGCCATTTTCATGAAAAGATTAATAACAAAATTGCTATCAAATATGCAAACTTAACTGCTCTCGTTCGTAATTTTATACCTTCAATAAACTTAATGAATAAAGATGTGACGGAAATATTCGAACATAACATATATGTACCAAGCCTGTTGTATACGTATTCATTTCCTAGAATATAAATTTATCTATCACATATGTTTTTTGCATTTCCAATGACGGGCGTGGTTCATTTGATTTATGAGCCCGTTTGACACATAACTCTTTCATAAGATGAATTATCATTTTGTTTTAAAGAACTGCATAGACATAGGATTATTCTCACATCGTAAAACATAACAATAGTGCAACAGATGGGATCTCTTGTTGAAAAAGGAGCATGCTCGTATATGCATCCAGTTTTGTACATAGTTGATATTAGAAATATCCGGTTCAATATAAATATGTAAAACATCCATTAATGGATTTTTTGAACAGAACTCAAGGAAGTATTTATTAAAAAATAATGAGCGTTTTTCCTATATCTATTATTGCAAACAAATAACGTAAAATCGACTGCATCCTGATAACACGGTTTTATATTAAATTTCAATGTTAATTATTTAAGAATTTATATAATGTGACAGTATTCAGTCCAATATCACTGTCACTATAGACAAATTTAGTGACCATTTTATTATTTAACCTTGCAATTTTAAAAATGTCACAATAACATTTTACTGTTTTTATTATTTTATTAAATATTTAGTCTAAAAGGGGGCTTATATTTAAAATAACATTAATATTCAGAGTTAAACTAGCGTCGAGATTTTATATGTAGCGTTGGCTTACAAATTTTGAGTTAAACAGTCAGTCAGAATGTCTGAATGTTACAAAGGCCTATTTTTCACACAATGGCCGTTTTAGTAATCTTAATGGCCGATATTTCTGTCCATAATGTCATGCTGAAATTTATATTAGCCCTGAATTTGAAGTGTTAATGCGTCACATATTTCATACTTAATTATAATTAAATCGATATGGTAATAAATATCGTCTTTGGGCTTATAATGCATTGATGGGATCAGAAAGCAAGTTTCAAAAAGTGCAAACATCCAACAACTAGCGGTAAAAGTACATACAATTATGTTAAGCTTCAGAGACATTGACCCATGTATCGATGAAGTTTACTTAACTGGATTAAGGTTCATCGATTACATTCCTAACATACAGAGAGAGATTACTGAAAAGCAATTAGAGTAGTGGCTCTCAAAAAGAAAAACCTTATATCGTATTATTCATATGTCAATATGAAGATTTATCTCCGAAGTACTGCTGTGTTCTCAAACTCAGATTCATTTCAATCCTTACATACTCTTGTTTATATGTGTCGTTCTCAACAGAAATATTGATGGATATTTGAAAATTTATAACATTTCCTTACCAACATTATCATTCTTTTCTTTTCAAAGTATATGCTTTTCACCGAAGGCTCAATATTAAGACAAGAGATAACACAGTATACATTTTAACTAGGATACGTTCTCAGATACTATAGGAAATTGAATAATATCCTTTTCCAAAACTTACACAAGGGCAATATGATGTAAAACAAGTACTTTTCGTGTAACGGTATTATGATTTCAGAAGATTAAGTAAAGTGAAAAAATTAATTATATTATTTATTAAAATCAACCGTTATTCTTAGTACAATGAAATGTAGTACCATGTAAAAAGTATATACATAAAATAAACCAGGCCGATGAAATTAGAAAAAAAAACAACAACTTGAAATTGATTACAGAATGATTGTGTTAAATATCGGTGTGTTTCACTTATCTTTATGATTAGCTCGGCAATTATGCTAAAATGGTAGAACATTCGATAAAACGCGATAATTATAGTTTATTTATAGGAGCTATTTGTAGTTTTCAAGCGTTGATGATTTTAAAAATACAAAAAAGAATCAGGTGGATAAATGAATAAATTAAAAAAAATAGATCTCAGTATTCCAGTATAAACAATAGAAAATATTAAATACATTTCGTCTGACTGTAATTTCACTTACTAACGTTATTAACGTTAATTAAAAGTTCGTTCATTATTCTCTTTACCATACGTTACAATTGGCGAGATCGTTTTCAACATTTATACTTTTGTAACAAAATGCAATGTACTAGGATCAAGGAAAGTGTCTCTTAAGTAGGAAGTTTTCTTTCTAAGTTCTAAAGGGCTTTACGTTCCATATTATGAATATTTTTGTAGATAATATTGTGTTTTCTGTTTTAAAAAATGCAGATTTTTGTCACTTTTACTCCACGTTTTATAAATTCCCTAAGCTAAGGATTATGTTATATAAGTTCTCTGTTTGTGAAAGAATGGTATCTTGCTGTTCTTCTGTTCTTAATCTATAATAGGTCAACTATAAAACAACATTTTATTTCTTTATTTTGATTCAGTTTCTTAATCATTGTCTATTATAAAATTATTATTATCCAAACTTTAAAAAGATCCGATATTGTATTCTGATACAATATTTATTTCTAGATGATAATTCTCAGAATACAACTTAGCATTTCGGGACTTATATCTTGCATGACTTCGGAACGTCATTCATTTTCATTTTCAAAGTCTGGAAGAAAATGACTGAGTTAAAAGTAGGCTTTTAATATAAACCTTTCGGCTGCATTCCGCATCTCTTAGGTTTTCTAAATGTCTAAAAGGATAAAAAATAATCGCAAGGACATAACATAACCATTAACTTAAATAGTACATTATTTTTGGAATTGTTCAACTTTGACATTTACAGTAATTTGTTGCCTGAAGCAATTTCAAATAAGGAAGAAATAAAGTAGGAATAAGACGCCTTCAATCAATTATCAATCGTTTTGAAAGAGATGCTTGAATAAAATATTGTTATTAAAGTAACATGCTGGAAAATGTATATTAGATAAATCAATTCTTCAAAAAATTTAAAATGGTTCTAGATAAGCGGAAACCCTTACGGGATAAATTAGAAAAAAATGCGTAAAATGTGAAATGATATCTATCAATGGGGGTCTACGTCGCACAATCCATCACGTTCAGTTTTACTGTTTTTCAATTAACTATCCTTGATATTCGAACGTATCACTTTTTTGCTCAGAATTAGTCTTAAACGAACTTTTAATTATTTTGCTATCGTCAGACCCAAGGAACGAGTTTAGATAGACTTAATTCAATTAAAAAACAGTTTAATATAAAAAAATATATAAATTCAAATACAGAGTGTATTTAAGTCGTGTGTTATCCTCTCAAATGATAATATCGGTATCTTGTCTATGTTGTCGTTTGAACAAGATTCATGTCAAAACATCTGTTATATTTTTCAATTTCCAGTGAAAAACAGTTTGATTTGTGTAAATCACTTTGTCCATCCGCTATTATAAAATATAAATAACTACTGTAAAGTACCATTACATTTGATAAATGAAAGGTCACATTACCTAGTAAATTAACTAATACTATTATTTGATGAACTTTTACACTTTTTACAATAGTATTTTGAAGTCCCTGTCTACCAAAAATTACGTTTTATGGTGTACTTTATTTTGTATTTCATTGACTTATAAGAAAATGATAAAGTAACAGATCAATGACCTACGGACTTTTATATTCCTACATAAAATGATTACACAAAAGGAACTGATTTAATGATACGTTTACATTCGCTATTCTGTATCCAAAGTCAATGAAAAAAGGTAATTATTAAACATTGTTCATGGTTTAACAGTAAAACTCAATTTTTAGACTGCTTTTGCTTATAATGCACGCGTAACTGACAAAGACTAGTTTTCAATTACCATTAGACTAGTGAATGTCCACATCGCCTATGAAAAAAGAGGTCTCTATATAAATAGAAATGAGTAATTCTAATTCTAAGCTCAACTATGAATTGAATCGACTACCTATAGTTTTTAAGAAGAACAGTTAAAAAGACTTTTGCTTACAAGATTTACTTTGTTTCAGACACTACAAGTGTCGTTGTATTGATGCATTTTACAAGATCACAAAAATACACATTAGAAGTTCATGTCAACACACAGGGTAATTTGTTTTTAAGCATTAATAACAACGTGCGATTCTTGACTCCAATGGAATACAGATGATATGATGTTAGTAAGTATGTATAAATGAAGAGAACACAATGTTTTACAAATATTAGCAACGCTGTCACAGTGCCACAGCTCTAAATGCCATTGCAAATGTTTGCGAAAAGGGTACTACATGGTTTGATCTAACAATGCATGTTTAGGAAAAACATCTTTGCTAACAATTAATTGTAAATATATCTATCCATTGGTTCAGATTTTGACATAATATTTTCAGGTCAATTATTAGGATATTGCTTTGAAATTTAGTTTCAAGAAGAAAAACGACATTGACTTGCACGATAACATTTCTTAATTGGTTATATAAAAGTAATATAGTACGATTGGGTTTTAGCATGCTTGAATATATTACACTACATTGTATGTTTTACATTTGTTTTTACATCACTTAATCCTATTAATACTATAAATATTGACAAGAACGAACATTACCTGCAATATGTCATGTCATGAAATAATAGACATGTATCCAATTTGTTGCCAATTCAAACACATTTATACCAATTACAATGTCATAACTGGACTAAAATTCCTTGTGTAATTAAATTTGATTTGTTTTGATATTTTACTTTTGTATTGAATGATTTCAAAATAATTAATTTCGATGCTATATGTTTTTACCTCAACTAAGCACAACTTGCTCTAAGAGTCCTATATAAAAAATCCTCAAGAGGTTCCGGTCTGTTGATCGAGCTAAAACATTTTCTTTCCAAAATTGTAATCATCATTTAAAAGTTTTTATTCAGTGTAAATATATTTTGCATGGAAAACTAAGAACTACCATATGCAGATTAACCAGTTTAACTCCGGCCGAGTATATATGTTACGTCTTGTTTCCGAAATATGAAGTTTTGTAACTGCATATCAACTAGGAATACAGCAAACATAAGTTATCTCAAATATTTTCGGATATTTTGGTTCCAAATAAAAGAGAAATGAACAAAAATGAGAACAAAATGAATATGAATGATAGTCTAAAGTAATCTAAGTCTTGAATAAAGAATAAATTTAAATTTGAATAGACAACATACGCACTTTCATTTCACTAATGCATCATTTATACTGCAAATATATCATCTACATAATATTCGTTAAATGTAACGTTTTGGTCATTTAAAATGTGTTTCTAAGGCAAACATATATCTGGTGATTGTATCAGGAAGATTTCCCGCCGATCGTATTAATATTATCCCAATGGAAAATTCAGATCGAGTCTTTAGACTGTTTTGCGTCTGATAATATCATAATAATCATTCACCTTACATTTCTCATTTTATCGTTCAATAAAGGATATCTATCTACTTGACCTAAGACAGGGCTTTCATTTATTACAAGAAATATACGTATTAAATTAATTGATCTATTTCATATTAGAGTGTACGTTAACACAGTACTTTGAGCATTTGTGATGGCTTTATTTTGTACAGTTTATGAGATCGGGGAAATTTGTTCTAGTCTTTATAACATTACATTTGTAATGTATAACAAGCTCGAAAAGTGTGTTATTGTTGTTGGTTGTGAGAGACGAAGAAGAATAGATTAATGATTAACAACTATTTATTATTATCATTATTTTTTTATTATTATTATTATTGTTATTATTATTATTATTATTATTATATTATCATTATTATTAACATCATCATCATCATCGTTATTATTAATTATTTGTTTTGGATATTTATTTTTTGGAGGGGGGAATTTTTTTATTATTATTATTGAGTATGGGTATTATTCGACGGAATCTTACGTAAACTCAATATATTAATTTTCACTAAAGTAGGTTATCTTTGAAATGTAATCGATATACTTTAATCAAATTAAGATAATGTCCATTAATTTACTTCATAGGTGAATGTCTTCGACGATAGACATAATTACATGTACTTTTCCCAATAGTCGAACAATCACATAGGCGGTATAAATGTAGATTTAATCTAAAAAATCATGTTATCGTTCAAATAATTTTAAAGTACTAGTTTGCACTTTTATATGACCTTAGAGCAATGGGAATTATGTATTATATACATATTTTACATCCTAAACCTGTTTAACAAATAGGTCAATAGATTATTAACAAAGTAATATTGAAAACATATTTCTGACTTTCGTAAGACTCAGTTTAAAAGAACAAAACTGCTTACCTATTCGCACATGCATCCTTTTCAATAAAAGATATCATATTTTGCAGCATTTTTGCGTTACATAATTTCATTATAATCCTATGTCCATGTAGTTCTTCATAACAATATAATGATTTATCACATATCTGATATATGTGTCAAACGGGCTTATAAATCAAATGAATAACGCCACTGGAATAATATCTGTGTTTTGTTTTATTTATTTATTTTTTTTTTTTTTTTGTTATTTTATTTTGTAACGTATGTACAATATGAGTTTATACAATATATATAATATTTTTTATCACATCTTTATTCAGTAAGAACACCAAAGTGATATAATTGTGTATTAGCAATTTTGTAATTGCTATAAACATTTTCCTTACTGATTGACATTAGAGACATCAGCAAATTTGAACAGGATAAAGTACATGTTTTAACTGTGTTGTCAATTTAGTAAACTAACGTTTGAGCAGATGTGTTAAATCATTGAATAGGACACGACATATATGATTCATGTGTCCTATAAGTTATGTTTAATCCTTCTGGTACCACATCCATTAAAGATGGCTTAAAGATAAGTTACAAATATGTCTACTCTTACTAAAATTGTATCCATGGTTGATAATAGTTTTAAGGAACTTCGAGGTTTGATCAGCAGCAAGTTGACACAACTGAATTTGAAATTGATCATTTCATGTTTTTCCAGATACTGTGTGTTTAAAACCTGAATGAAATAAAACCATCTTCCCCTCAAATTCCCCCCCCCCCATAATATGATCTCAACCATTATCTTTACGTATATAATTATATAGAATGAACAACAGAACAATTTAGTTATGAAATAATGTTTAATATGTTGCAAGAGACTGTACACGAAATTAACCAACAGATTATATGTACAAATAAATTCTCAGTTGCAAAAATTATGCATTAATTTATATCGTTTCATCAATTACATGTAAATAACTGCAGTCAAAGTACAAAACAATTTGCTAGTAAATATGGAACACGTACATCTATTATCTGATTCCTTTAACAAATCTTATGATAAAAATCTTAATTTTCTTCCTCGGACATGTTGACAGTCGGTTAACCAAGCGCTGAATGAATTTGCAATGCTTTTCCGAAAATCAAGTGCTGATTTAGGCGCGAATAGCGCCCTAGTGTGATCCGACAGCAACAATACTAGGGGAAGGGAAATAATGTTCTTCTAATAAACTTTGTTTATAAACGAAGACAATTTTATATTGCTTGGTGTCAACTATGTTCTAGTATGAAAGGAACAACTACAATGATTTGTTTCATACCATAATAGTGATGTGGGTCTCACTTAACAGAAAAATATCTGACATATGCCTAAAACAGAACAGAACATTTCTCTTATTTCTTAGACACAAATAATGAAATTACAAAAAAAAAAATATGATTAAATACCAATAATGAGAATTTCAAATAGTTTTTCAAGACGCGATAATTTAAAATCAAACATGTCTCATTTTCTACTGCATAGTTATATGCGTCCTGATAAGGCGTATAAGGATATAGAAATAAAGGAACACTACTCATTGCATTGCAGGTAAGTTATATGTTCACATGCATATCGGATGGAATCGGGTGACGTGCAACACAGTTACTTTCTTTTCAAAAGATATATCAATATTTTAATAGACTTATATCAAATTTGAAAGAAAATATAATTTAGTGATGTTGATTCAAATGTTAATGTGAATTTGTTTGATACTTTTGCAATAGGATGCGTATGCAATTGATAACAAGACATACAACATTTTTTTTATTGAGTTTGTGCGATAAAGGCCTGCAAACTCGTGTAACTAGATAGGTTAAAACCAGTAGGCTAGTAGCATAATCAAAGCAGAATAGAAACTTTGTTACAGCTTATATTTTCATTGCATACATAAAATATAAGTTAATATTCAAAGTAAGTCAAATAATGTATAAGATCAATTTTTGTTTTCATTTTATTTCAAACAGATGATGATTAAGTAAGCCGAGGTTGCCCACAAGCAATCATTTTATTTTTGAATGGACCAGAAATTTTTGTATATTTATCTGATGAAAAGTCACGTTGAAAAAGTAATGACTACAATATCGAATGTTTGTAAGGGGATTTGATACTGAGCTTCGTGATATCAAAACTGCAATAAAAGTAAGACTTATAAGACTGTAAGACTTATAGAGTATTGCGATTTAAATTTACATATCCTAAAAGTATGCTTTGTGATATAAACTATTACAAGTCGCTGCGTTCCATATCTACAATGTTATGTTGGGATAACATATTTTAGACAGCTATACATAAATCAACTCGGCGTGAACTGCGACCGCCCATAGAATTAAAGACAAAAAGTGTTTCTGTTATTGTGTAAAAATTAATTCATCTACCAATTTTGATAATATTTTTCTTCGCAATAACAAATATTATGTTATAAGTTTTATAGGTAATAAAAACAAATTGTATGGACATAAATATGGTAAGACGTGCTAAAAGCAGAAATATAAAAATATATATCTAGCATAAATGAAAGACCAGGCATAATTTTATGTCTCCTTTTCAGACACTCCTAAACGATAATTAAAAGTAAGTGAGACGCATTTATGTATCGCACAAACAGAGTGTTGTGCAATATTATGAATGAGATTCTATTTTTCGTTTACTTGCTCTACCTTTTCCGTCTTAAATTTAGTTGCGATAGAACAGAAACAGACGTAAGACTACAGAGTAGCAGAGCAGAAACGGAAGTTAGACTACATTGCAGCAGTACAGAAACGAACTTGAGAGTACATTGCAGCAGAACAGAAACAGAAGAGAGACTACATTGCACCAGAACACGAACGGAAGTAAGACTGTGTCATGTGGTCGATATTCATGTTTTTGAATATCGTTTTTATGTATCATTTTGTCCTTGTATTTGTATATATATCCCTTGTATTTGTCTGTTTACAGTCCGATATACACTCCATCATCCCATATCATTCCTATATCATTCCATTTCATCATCTCATTATAACAACTAATTTCTCATATTTCATTTGACATAATTTGCATGCCGGGCCTCAGTTTTTACAAACTTCCCGGAAAAACCATCTCACGCATGCGCACTTTGATATAAATATTTCTATTGGTTTGCGCCAGAAATTGTTGTCTTGTTTATTTATTTATTTTATCAAGGCGTATGTTTATGTCCTTACAGGTAATTGTTGTTATTCATTATGTGTTTCATTATCATGCATATTTCCATTGATCGTTTATGTATTTCGGATCTGTATTTATGCACTTTGGTATAAATATTTCTATTGGTTTGCGCCAGAAATTGTTTGTCTTGTTTATTTATTTATTTATCAAGGCGATGTTTATGTCCCTTACAGGCATAAACAGACCATTCATACATTTGTAAAAGGACCATACGACATTGGTGGCCAGTGTGGATTTTTATGTTTGGATTGGTATTTTCATGGTACGAATTTATTTGGGACGAAACAACGAACACAGAACGGTGACGTAGGGATTTCCCAACTACAGCCAATCAGAACGGCTTTTATATTTTTGGTTTACTTCCGGTGACCGGGTACTCCCGAGGAATTTCATGAAAACAAACAAAAGTTCAACTAGTTAATTTTCTATATTTTAAAGAGCTCTAACATTTAATTAATTAAAGGTACCTATTCTTATTTATATATCAACGTTGGATCATTCACTTCTTCGGACCATTTAGACTACAACAATATATTTGTGGACTTTGAACATTTGTAAAAAAACAGTGTAATTTGTAAATTCATTAAAATTATTCAGTGTTTACATATTTTTGATAAGTGTCTTATTTAATTTAATTAGTATCAAGTGCCATTTCATAGTTATGATGTAAAATGTAGATCTAGGTTGATTTTTTCATTTATCTATATTCAGTGGTGTAAAATCTTGATCAAGATCTACATGTGAAAATCAATTTGTTTTGAACCATAGATATACATGTATATTATTATTTGATTTTGTATATTTTAGGTTGAATTCCACAAAGCCTTGTACTTCAGGCTTCTGTGATATTGATTTTTATCCTGTTGCTGGCTTTTTGAAGATTGACACAGACATGTAGACACAGCATTTAACTATCAGGTGGTTGGTGAGCTAACACTCTGTCTCTTTTATCTTTCATCTTGGTCTGAATAACTAGTATATTACACCTGTCCCTATGTGAAATTATTTCCATCCAGTCTGGTATTGTCCATTTACTGTAATAAATCCTATATTACCCCAGATATTATATATCCAACAGCTGAATTATTTCATATCCTTAACTGATAACTTATTGTACCTGATTACTTACTGTACCTATCTTTATTATTATTATTTATTAAAAGCAGGACTTGCTTGAACCAGAACTTTGCCTGAAGTAAGCATGTAGATTGAATAGTTTAGCATTTATTGTAGGAACAGATTATTGTAGTTGACTTGTGAGTAAATATAAATAAAGTATACAAGTAGGTTTGAAATATTTATTCTTTAGTTAGAATAAATTGTTCAACCCGGGCAGTTAAAATCAATTATATTTAAAATTCTGTAAACTTAAAACAGCAATTCATTTGAATTACTGTGACGGTATCATGTAGCCGGTAAATATATTTGTCATTTGAAGTGAAATATTTATTCTTTAATTAGAATAAATTGTTCATTTTTAAATCCCGCTGATTTATATTTTTATACACAGTTTGTGAGAACCGACACTAAACTTCTTCTTCATTTTTGAATAGTGAAGTATTTTGTGTAAGTGGTAATATATTTTCTTATATAGAATTATTCTATATTTACAAGAATCTAACATATATACAAATAGCAAATCAAATTGTTGTTTACTGTATCACAGTTGAAAAGTTGATAATTTGGGTTCTACTCATTTAGTCATATTAAAAAGTCTGTTGATAGGTATATTATTTTACTTTATGAACTGAAAATTAAACATTTTTGCATTGAAATAATTGTTTTAAATCAGAAGATAGGAAACTTTACACATTTATTTATTTCGGTTAGCTTTGTGTGTACTTGTATTAAGTTGAGTCTGTGCCTGAACAGGTAAATTCCATTAAGTTGAGTCTGTGCCTGAGCAGGTAAATTTATAGATAATCTATATACATGTAAGTTAGGTCTTTTGGATTTTTTTTCTGATATTGTATAGAGTACTGGACTGAACATTGTTTGCAATACAGAATTCCTGCATATAAATTTCACAAGCCTGTGTGTCTCTTGCAATTACCATGAATTAGTTGAAATTTATATACACTATAGCAAGTAACTGAACAAGTGTCTGTGCATTTCACAATACATTTTATAGACTTGTTACCTGTAACTTGACAATCTTAGGTGTTTGTTATTTATTTAGTGAGTTAAGCACTGAATATTATTCAGTTGAATTTAATACTGCTTTATAATATAGAGACTGAATATCAGTGTTATTAGATCTATTGTTTTACAAACTTTGATCTAATTTACTGACTGTATCTGGTACATATATTATTCAGGTGACCTTGAAATTGTGTGTAATGTATGGTGCACTGTGTGGGCCATAATTTGAATAAAGTTTGATTGATTATTTTCAAGTCTTTGTGTTTTTCTCTTGAATAAAATTGTTTTATTTCTATTGTTTGTTTTTTATTACATCTATATAGACCTAAACTGGTTACTGATGTAAATCATTTTTTTAGTGTATGGTGTACAATTTGGGCCATTTGAAATCCTGAATTTTAAGTAACGTTTATTTTTTTTGGTCCAATCCATTTTTTTTTTTGTTTTCTCATCATGGCGGATGGTACAACTCAGTCCTTAGACTATTCAGATGCAGATCTAGAATTTTTTGCTAGACAGTTACAGAAATCTGGTAAGTTTCAAGTTAATGCAATGGCAAGTACACCTCATACAGTACACTCAAGTCATACATTTAACGTTACACCTACTCCTATAACGGGAACATATCAGCAGAACAGGTACACATCAGGTTCACTTTCCTCCACCTATTTATAGCATTCTCCCACCCATGCCTAACCCTCAACCATACTTGTCTTTTGTGACAAATAGGGGACTTGGTACATGCCCGTATCCCTGAGTTACCTTCTTTTTCAGGAGATGGGAAATACTCCTCGTGGCGCAATGTCAATTTTCGAGGGGATATATGGCGCTGATGTAATTTTAAATTTGTAAAAACCGGTGTGTTTAATTGTGATTTATTTCATTGAATGTAAAGTGATTGATAATTATCACCATTTATCATCAGGGAGGCCATTCGTAATCTTTGAAAGGCAGTGCCAGAGGTGTTCTTTTGCATTTAGGTGAAAATGCCACTGTTCCTGAGATCTTGAATGAGTTAGATGGCATTTATGGTAATGTTCATTCAACTGAAAGGTTGAAGGAACAGTTTTACAATGAACAGCAGAAGGTGGATGAGTCTGTTGCTGACTATAGTTTGCGTCTGGAGAGGTTGCTTAGCAGGATACCATGCAATCTTGATAGGATGTCCAAGGATGAAATGCTGCGGGGTAGGTTGTGGTCAGGGGCCTTCGTGATATAGAGCTTAAGAATGCCTCTCGATTTCTTTTTCAGAAGGACCTCAACTTCAATACTCTTCGTAAAGAGTTGAGAGCCATTGAGGAAGACTTACGCTTGTCTCGGTTAGCCACTTCTCTCCCTCTTCCACCCAAGCAGGCAACCCAGGCCAATGTTTCTTTACCTAATACTCCTATTGAGTCTGTTCCTGCACAGCAGTGTGTCACTACTGTAGATAGTAGACTTCTCCAGGAAATAAGGGCCCTTTCTAAGCAGATGGAAGGCATGGAGTCCAGGCTGTCTAGTATGGAGAAGGAACTCAAGGGTTTGAAAACAAGAGAGATCTTTCCACTCAGGATGTCAAAGCCTCTGCCAGTCCTTTAAACTACAGTCGACCTCCATCGCAGGGCAGATGAGAGGTCATACTTCCCCTTCTAATGACCCTGTTTCTACATTTCCTCTAGTTGGCTCTTCTAATGAATCTGAAATTCTTATAAATGGTACTTCTACTATAGCTTTGATAGATACTGGTTCTATGATTTCATCTATTGGAATTTCATTCTTCAAATCTTTAAAGCCCCAGCCTGTCATGTCACAGGTTGTCAGATTTTATGTTTGGATATTTCTTCTGCTAATGGTTCTAAGGTACCATATCTGGGATATTCAGTTCTTGATATTTCTTTTCTTCTGTTTCATCCACAATCTTTTTCAGCTCCTATTCTGATTGTTCCTGACACAGAGTACTCCTGCAGAGTTCGCATTGATAATAGGCACCAACATACTGAATGTTTTGAAGTCATCAGGAACAGAGGCAACATCATCTCCACTTACAGACATCATATCTTCCTTGTCTGACATTTGTCACCAAACCTGTTACTCTTCTTCATCATCAGACTGTCATTGTGAAACTTTTGAAACAACAACACTTGAGGGAAAGGTGAGACATATTGGCAACATGTCATCTGGTGTTACAGAGTCTACTGATTCTTTTATGTTGAATGTGTGCCCTAGATTGGTTAAATTACAAACCTGGTACTTCTTTTTGCAGGGTTCCAGTACGTGTTTGTAACTTGACTGCTAGAGCTATTACCATTCATCCAAGAATGACTCTTTGTAACTTACATGATGTGTCTGTTGTTCGCACCATTGATCCTTCAGAGGGCGTTGCTGATAAATCCCACAATTCAGACAAGTCTCTTGATGACCTTGGTATTTCTATTCCCACTGAAACTTTAACTTCTGAACAGCAGGTTAAGGCAACTTCCTTCTTCAATCAGTGGAAACATATTTTCTCCTCTGGGCCTACTGATCTTGGTTCTACTGACTTGGTCGAACATGAAATCAATCTGTCTGATCCCACACCTTTTAAAGACCCTTATCGCCGAATACCACCAGGGATGTTTGAGGAGGTACGTGAGCATTTACGAGACATGATTTTCCGCAGGAGCGATCCGTGAGTCCAAGAGTCCTTTTTCTTCTAATGTTGTGTTAGTAAAGAAAGAAGGACGGGTCTTTGCGTTTTTGTATCGATTACCGGAAACTGAACAACCGTACAAATCAAGTATGCTTATGCCCTTCCTCGCATCGACGAAACTATAGATTCTCTCATTGGTTCCATTATATTCTCTAAGCTCGACCTACGCTCAGGTTACTGGCAGGTCCCAGTCAAAGAATCTGATAAGCAAAAGACTGCCTTTAGTGTTGGGCCTCTCGGATTCTATGAGTGCAACAGAATGGCTTTTGGTCTTACCAATGCCCCTGCAACGTTTCAGCGTCTGATGGAGCGTTGTATGGGCGAACTTCACCTTCGTGACTGTTTGATTTATCTCGATGACATTATCATCTTTTCTGATTCTATTGATACTCATTTCCGTCGCCTTCAGTCTGTCTTTCAACGTCTTGAGATGCACAATCTTAAACTTAAAGGGTCCAAGTGTGAATTCTTTAAGCCCAAGTCCAGTATTTGGGTCACATTGTTAGTGCTGATGGTGTGAAGACAGATCCTGAGAAGATTGAAGCACTCAAGACATATCCTGTACCTACTTGCCTTAAGGAGTTGCGTAGCTTTTTAGGTTTCTCAGGTTATTACAGGAGGTTCATTAAAGACTACGCACAGATCGCCAAACCTTTGAATGACCTTCTTATTGGTATTCCCACATGCAAAAGTTCTTCTAAGAAATCTAAAGTTCCTTTCAATTGGGGTCCAGATCAGCAGAATGCCTTTTGTTCTTTGATAGATAAACTTTCTTCTCCTCCAGTCTTAGCTTTTGCTGACTACAATAAGCCATTCATTCTTAATGTTGATGCCAGTACTAGCGGTTTGGGAGCGGTTCTTTACCAGGTTGGTGCTGATGGTAAGGAGCATGTTATTTCCTATGCCAGCAGGGGTTTTGAGAGCGGGAGAAAGACATTATCCTGCTCACAAACTAGAGTTCTTGGCTCTTAAGTGGTCTGTCTGTGATAAGTTCCATGATTACCTCTATGGTAATTCTGTGGAAGTTAGAACAGACAATAACCCACTTACCTATGTGTTTTCATCTGCCAAGCTTGATGCTACCAGTCACAGGTGGTTATCCTCCTTGTCTGCGTATTGACATCAACTTTGCTTGCGGTACAGAGCTGGTAAAGAGAACATCGACGCCGATACCCTTTCTAGAATTCCTTTTCAGCTTCTTCTCTTCCTGATTCTAACATTCTCCTTTCAGATGCTGTCAAGGCTCTTTTGTTTTTCTCAATTTCTGAAGGTCCAGGTCATCACTTCCAGCCGTAGAATGTATTTTCTTTTAACCAAAACTGTTCTTTCTCTTAAATCCCAGAGACGAGATCGAAGTCGGAAGCAGCCTTAAGTCAATTGATTGGAAGAAGGAGCAGCAAGATGATCCAACACTTTCCCGTTTAGTTCAACTCTTTGAAATTGGTCATAGGTTAACTGAACGCCAAAAGTCACATGAAAACGGCCAAGGTTCGATCGTTTCTGAAGGAATGGAGCAACCTTTACTTTAAGGATTCAATTCTTTACGCGTAAAAGGTACTTCAAATGGTTATCCTGTTACTCAGCTTGTTCTCCCTGAACATATGCTTGATTTAGCTTTCCAGGGTTTGCATGATGAGGCAGGACATCAAGGTTGTACAAGAACGATTTCTTGTTCCGTTCACGTTTCTTTTGGCCTCAGTTAGAACAGTATATCGAACACAGGGTTCGAAACTGCCCAGATGTATCCGGAGAAAGTCATTGGATAAAACGACTGCTAAGTTAAATCCTATTCAGTCGAGTTATCCAATGGAAATTGTCTGTATGGATTTTCTTTCTCTGGAGATGTCTCGGGGTGGTTATGAAAACATTCTTGATCATTACCGATCACTTCACTCGTTTTTGCTCAGGCTATCCCTGCCAAGAACCAAACTGCACATACTACCGCTAAACTTCTCTTTGAAAATTTTGTTTGTCACTATGGTTTTCCTAGTCGGTTCCATAGTGATCAAGGACGAAATTTTGAAAGCGAAGTTATCCGGGAGTTGTGCAAGTTGGCCAATATTGACAAGACCCAGGACTACTCCGTATCATCCACAGGGAAATGGGATGCCTGAGCGCTTTAACGAAACCCTCTTGAATATGTTGGGGACCCTAGAAGATGACAAGAAGGTCAATTGGAAGTCCCATGTTCCCGCTCTTGTCCATGCCTATAACTCTACTCCCCATTCTTCTACTGGTTATTCTCCCCACTTCCTCATGTTTGGTCGCCACCCCTAGGCTTGCCATCGATGCGTTTCTTGGCATCGAACCAGACAAATCTCCTGTCAAGGACCAATTCTTACGTCTCCGGTCTCCAGAACCGACTAAAATTCGCATATTCTGTTTGCACTCCGAGAGGCCAAGAAACAAGGCAAGAAGCATAAACGGTATTATGACCTCCGTGTGAGAGAAGCGGAATTGAAGCCCGGGGATCGAGTACTGGTCCGAAATGTAGGTGTTCGGGGGAAAATCCAAACTTGCCGATAGATGGGAAAAAGATGTTTACACCATTCTCAGCCAGCCCACCTCTGGAATTCCCATCTATGAGGTGAAGAAGGAAAACAGCAAGGACAGGTCCAGAGTTTTGCACAGGAACCTTTTTACTTCCCTTTTATGGGATGCCTTTGTGCAAAACAACTGAGTCCTTATACAAGACAGCTTCCTCTGACTTTAATTCGGATCAGAACTCGTTCTCCAATCCCTCCTCTGATGTTTCCATTACAGCTCCGTTAGATTCCAATACCTCACTTACATCAAGTTCATCAAATATTTCACAAAGCAATTCTGCCACAATACATGATTCTAACAATTGTATGTCAACTTCTTTTACAGGAACATCAAACAGCAAACAAGATGTCACGTCAACAACTCAAACTTCTTATTCTGTTCCAAATAAAACATCTCATTCTATTACAGGTTCTAAATATGTTATTCCTGCACTGAGAAATCCATCTAAGGAGAACAACAACAATTTACAGAGGCAGAAGCGTACTAGAAAGAAACCTGGATGGATGCTAAATGACAACTGGAAATTAGATTAATGCTTTTTTTTATAATCTAGGTGTGTTTCAACTTTATAGTTAGGCGTTGTTCGATCAGTACCTGCTGTGTTTCGTTTTATGTTATATACCATGTACCATATATTTTACCTTGGTAATTTATAAATGTACTTTACAGTACTTTAAAAATAAAGGATTTATTGTTGAGAGTGCACCTCTTCAATGAATTCACAGTTCTACTGATAAATTAAAACTTTGTTTCCGCGTGACATATATTTTTCGCGATTCGCGGCATACGGTATTTTTGTGGAACATGCTTGAGTTCAAGGTATTTTGCCCGGGTATTATATATTTACTCACAGGTTGTAATTGCCTTTCAGTATTTAGATTTAGTTATGTAGTACCTAGTAGTTTAGTTACTTTATGGTCTAAAGCTCACTACTTGCAATATCTGATTCAAGCTCTTTCCTCTTTAATATTTTATGAATGTCGGGGCGACATTCCCCAAAGTGGGGAAGTATGTCATGTGGTCGATATTCATGTTTTTGAATATCGTTTTTATGTATCATTTTGTCCTTGTATTTGTATATATATCCCTTGTATTTGTCTGTTTACAGTCCGATATACACTCCATCATCCCATATCATTCCTATATCATTCCATTTCATCATCTCATTATAACAACTAATTTCTCATATTTCATTTGACATAATTTGCATGCCGGGCCTCAGTTTTTACAAACTTCCCGGAAAAACCATCTCACGCATGCGCACTTTGATATAAATATTTCTATTGGTTTGCGCCAGAAATTGTTGTCTTGTTTATTTATTTATTTATCAAGGCGTATGTTTATGTCCTTACAGGTAATTGTTGTTATTCATTATGTTTCATTATCATGCATATTTCCATTGATCGTTTATGTATTTCGGATCTGTATTTATGCACTTTGGTATAAATATTTCTATTGGTTTGCGCCAGAAATTGTTTGTCTTGTTTATTTATTTATTTATCAAGGCGTATGTTTATGTCCTTACAGGCATAAACAGACCATTCATACATTTGTAAAAGGACCATACGACATAGCAGCAGAACAGAAACGGAAGTAAGACTACATTGTAGCAGAACAGAAACGGAAGTGAGACTACATTGCATCAGAACAGAAACGGAAGTGAGACTACAGTTCACTGCAAATTGGATGAAGAAAAAAACTAATTTAGATGGTAACGCCGATACATTTTTTATGCTGATTGCAAGATAAATATTATCATGTATCCATTAATTAAAAAAATTTCAAAAAGAAACATTGGAACATTCTTTGAATAAATTTCAATATCCTGAAATGACTATTTTGTTTGTTTAGTGTGTTTCTAGTCCATGACATTATGGCAAAATATCTAAATTATACATAGTTTAAATTATACAAATAGCTATCATTTTATTACCTGTTTCAGTTGCTGTCAGAACTCAACTCCCACGCCCGTAAAAGTATATTATAGACACAATTAAATTTAAATTTGACAATCATCTTTTCTACATGGCCACACACATACTGTTAAGAATAAAGGACATTTTAGTTTAGCATTGAAAAGGTCACACATATCTAGTATATTAACGCCTAACCTATTTTCATTCTTATTAGGAGGAAATTATTAACTCGATTGTAATATTGATCTATTTAAAGAAATGCACTCTATATTCTTTGTTCATCACTTGTACATGTTTGTAACCCAATAAAAAGAGTTGGGTTGTTTATACAAATACTCGTACCGTGTTTATTGTACAGTATTTGTCTTTATCAGTCGTTTACAATTATATTTTTTTCTACATCGTTCATTTGTTTTCATTATTTGTTGACGGTTTAGACATTTCCTGTTTTAAGTTCATTTCTGTCGCACATTATGTTTTTTGACGTACTTCATTTATCAGTTCGTTTTCGTTTCAGATAACAAACAGCAAGAAGTTCATGTCCTGATGGTCAAAGGACTCAAGATAAACCGATTACGCAAATTGAACTGATTTTTCTTTTATTTTAACATCTGCTATTATGTACACAAAGTGAATATATAACATCATCGCCATATATCGTTGATTGTCGGACTTATTTTAACTTCTATTATTTATGAGACATTCTGCCAAATTGGACTAAAATTGAGGCAACCAGTGGAAAAAACAGATTTTGATCTTGAATAATATATTGAGTAAATTTCATTTAAACTTGTTTTAAAATAAAAAAATATAAGAAAATTTTGTTTTACTTGACCAGCAGTTAACGCCAGTCCGGTCACATCAAAGAACTAACGTTTATAGAGAAAAGTATGACTATGTTTTGTTGTCATGGTGCCTGAATATTTTAATACACTTTTTTATTTATGTGTTTCATATGACAGTTGCCATGGACAAAGATTGCTTTTGTTTAACTGACTTTTTTTCGTACTAATGGCAATGAATGAATTTGACAAATGAAGAGGAGATGAACTATGTATTTATGACAAGGAGGAATATAATGCAAAGCATTGCGTTGAAATATCACAAAATATTAGAGCTCTGGATGCGCATGTTTCCCATCACTGGCGTAACGTTTAGTGAAAATGGTTTTATCGTTTCTTTCCCCTTTATTTTATAACCTGCATAAGTTATGTATAAAACCGCACTTCATCTTCTTTCTTCGACTCTTCCAAATATTTTAAAGACTAGTTGTCGTTGCAGCTGGTTTATCTCAAATATTTTTGCAAATATCAGACGGTGATTTCACCCTCGTTTCGAAAGAAGCCCATTGTAAGTTTCGTGGTCAAAGTGATCAAAATATTCATATAGAGGACGTATGTCTTAGTCTGATTTTGAAGCGATACATTTTATTTATGTTGTAATTAAGTCCTTCTCACATGTCCTCACCACCAGTTAATATGTTTATTGCAGTACGACTTCTACGTTCTCTAGGCAGTATGTAAAAACAGTGGTATAAAATTTTATACGATTTTATATCTGATCACCCTTTTAAATCTTCCAGCATCGTGTATTGGATAACTTCATAACAAGTCTGCATCATAAAACTGAATACAACAAGGAAATAAACTGGCAATATTCCTGATGCAACTTCATGCAAAGTATGCTTTGATTATTCATAACAATAAAGATGTAATTTATTTAATGGTAGACGACTTTATGTCTGGCACTTTTCTCAAACGTAAACTAATCCATGGAGTAATTGTCCTGGATGTTATGATTATGTAAATTAAATGTGAATGTAATATTAATAATATGTAAATGTATCTTGAAAGTACATAAAAAGAAATGTATGTTTATTATAATGTAGTTAAACGATCACTTTTGTTGTTTTATATAAGGAATGATATATATCCTGATATGATTGTCGTAATATTATTCAAAATTAATCTGTAGTTATATTGAGGTCGAGATTGATTTTACTAGCAATATAAGAGACATGTATTGTCTTAATTTGACGCAACAAATTACGCGATACTGTCTTTGTGATTTAGCTTATATTGGTGCAATGAATGATTTGATATTGATGCCATAATTTTCCGTGAATTGGCAAATGGACTACCTAAAATTTGGGACACAATTAACCTACTTTTATTGTTATGTTGTACATGAATTCATGTCTGATTTTAAATCAATGGGTGTTTGTGATACTTACTTGATATGTGGATATTCAAACTGGAATCGATCTCATAATATCAATGTCATTAGTTACCTTATATCATTATTAACCTAATTTTGATGTTATTTATTATGTTAAAACGTACCTACATTTAGCAACATATTGTTTAAATTTGTTGCAAATAAAGCAGCAGACAAAAAAGTGTTGACTTTTCACAGAAAAAAGGAAAATCTGAAATATCTTTAGACGTGTTTTCAGTAAAATTAAGGTGTTTAAACAAAAGATGTTTATCCATTGCTTGAGAACCTTTCATTGGAATATACTGAAAGTTCTATCTGTTCTTTTTGAAACTTTAGGCAAAAATTCTAAGAAGTAAGATATATGAAAAAGTTAACACGTATTGGACGTCCGCGTGTCATAACGCCTTCACAAGACATCTACATCATGAACACACAGCTAAGCAAACGTTTTTAAATGACCACAAATAGTGCTGATAACACCTCTGGTACACATAACAACCGAATATCAGTCGAAAACTGAACGCAATTGCCTGCTCGAAAATGTTCTACGGAGGCACTGTTTTTACGTTAGCAGTACAAAAATGTATATGTATCAATCGTGTACATTTAGCACCAATGCTGGGTAAGAAAATATGGAATAGCATTATTTCTTCTACGGTTTCGTGTATTCCGTAGAAGAAATAATGCTATGCCAGCTCTATAATTTATTTATAAAATCGTGTATATTGAGCACGTATACACAGTCGTTTGAAAAGACAATATGGACTAGCGTTCTTTTCTCAGATTTCGTGTATACCATAAAAGAGATAATATTTTGCCAACTGTTGTATAGCTGAACGAGGTTGTTTTTGTGTGGAGGTATTTGTTGATTTCCGCAAGAATTGCGTATGATTATTTGTCTGAAATGACAAATATGAGATAAGCATTTATTATCTCTTTTATTATTTTTACGTCCTTACATTATGTTCAACAAATCAATCAGTGGATGATGTTGAACATAGTTATTGACCAAAATACTTTTATGATCCTGAATTACAAAACTGATTGCATATACGCACATACTTCTTTTCAACATATCACATCTGTCGCACTATAATAATGTTTTACGGTGTGACTTTAGACCTATATCTATGCAGACAGTTTTTTAAAGCAAAATTATGATTCATATTATGAAAGACATATGTGTCAAAGGGACTCATAAATCAAATGCATTACGTCATCGGTAAAGAAAACACATTTGTCATATTTTTATATTTCGAGTATTCACTATGCATGGTACATATTTGTAATTATTAAAGTGCAAACAAAGAAGCAGTATAGATTGCGGAATTGATATCAATTATGTTATCAAGGTTATCTCTTCATGAAATTGGTCGACAACAGAAGTGTCCGTATACTAGTAAAAGTGAAAAGTAAACTAAAATATGCACTGTCAGTATTCAGAAATTGATGTATAGAAATGGTAAAATATTACATACTCTCTGACAAAATATATATGTCTTTTGGTTTCATTAAATGTCATGCAGATTACATGTGTTCTTCTTGGTGGATGTTTAAAAGAATGACTGCAAACATGTCTACACCTGGTTTGAGCTAAGGGAACCACGTATTTATTCAGCAGCACTCTCACAACTGAGTCAGAAATCCTTGAATTTATTCATCTATGAAATTCCAAAATTTTATCATTGTAAACGTAATTTTGTTGTTATCCATTTCTTATTTGAAAATAACAACTACAATCACTTGTTTTTTATCATAGTACTGCTCACATATCATTCAAAGAAGGTTTTAATGTTTTAATGGATTCAGTATGAAATTGAATCATACTTTTTTTGAAATTTATAAGTGTTATAGAATGCTTTATTGTTGCTCAAGTCTTGGAAACACTTTTTCCCGATTTTTACAAGCAATACATTATATATGACTTGCTTCTGCAACGTTTAATGTCTTCTGTCCAGAAGCATTACACCTTGGTGTTAAGATTGTTGTGATTGTTGAAGCTAAAGTTATATCTATATGAACTTTCACCATGTTATATGGTGAATTCTGCTTAAGCCAGTGCTAGTGTTCATGGGCGGTAACTAGCACTTTTAGCAACATTTTCAATCCTGCAGTTTTGCGCGTTCTTTGGGCATTATGCTTTTTCTTTATTTACAATGTAATGTTGGCATAATATATTTTTTTACAGTCTATGAACTTTCAGCGAAATAATTTTCAATTTTATCAAAGACTTACTTTTTGAGTGACAATATCTCAAAAATATGAGGAATGTGCAACATTGTGCAATAGAGGAGGACTATTTCAAAAGGCTTTCTAGTTAAAAATAAAAAAAATTTGTATGAACATTACATAAATAGTGGATCAGTCTGAAGCAAATATATGGAAAGACGTGTCTGGCTAAAAAGAAACCATGCATCATTTTAATGTCCTAGACACTCCTTAATGATAATAATTAGTTCTTAGACACGACGCATTTGTGGATCTCGTAGACTGTTATGACAAAATAATACTTAACCACTTTCAGTCTTGACGAAACTCCACTGAGACCTACAAACACATAGAATATGAAGGACAGTTAAAACAGAAAAACCAGTATGCAACAAATCAATCAAGAAATAACATGTAATACTTTACAAAAATTGAAATCGTACAACTTTAGAAAAAAGTTAGTAACCGAATGATCTGTAGTTCTGCTCAAAATTGATTAATTGGTGTAGACCTCGTAATATTGAAACATTTGACCCGAAAAATAGTGTTCAAGTAACGTCAATGTAATTTACAACACTCGTGGAGTTCTTAAAGTCCAGTTAAATAGAACGGGAAAAGTCCAAATTTACTAGTAACAAACCAAACTTTATGCTCATTCATAATTATTTTTTTTATTTTTTTTTTTTTTTTTTTTTTTTTTTTTTTTTTTTTTTATTTTTTATTTTTTTTTCAATTATGTTGATGTAATAAATTAGTGCCATCAAACTATCCTTTATCCTCAATCACATAATATTTAATAAGTATCAGGAAAAGGCCTAATTTAAATTCTAACTTATATATATTTTTTAGAAATGTTGACTGTGTGATACACGCCATCATGTATCAGCTAATGATTTCACAAAATTTCTTCGAATCAATATAATTTTGCTGAAACGGCGAGTCTATTTGTTTTATGTATTTCCTATCCATGTTATTACGGGAACATATTTAAATGATAACATAGAATGAATAAAATAGTTATCACGATCGCCTATTTCCGTTGTTGTCGCAAAAACAGCCTTTTCCGCAAGGGAAAATGTTCAGGATACTAATTTTAAAAATAAGACAAATTTTTCCTGGATAAGAGCGAGCAATTGCGAAGGAAGTACACAAGGTGGAAGTATTTCCAACACTTGTAAATGACGAAGATTTGTTTGTGTTTGTTTCAATCAAATAATATTATTCATTACTTGCGCAACGTCACGCAAGTTCAAATCGAAAAACTGTAGTTTATTTTCGCATTGTTCAACAGAAAATTTCAAAATTTAATTTTGACAATCTCTTGTCTACCGCATATGTTTCCTACTGCTAGAATTATTTATACTATTTTACATTAATATAGAAAAGTTCACATATTCTTTGTATATTAACGCTAACTTATTTTCCTTCCGAGAGATTTAGAAACAATATTAATACGCTACATTGATTATGATCATTTAATGGAATGTACTATATATTTTTTCATCACCGTGTACCTTTACAACAATTTAAGAGTCTATTGTTTATTACAAAACGGTACATTGATATCGCTAACATATTTTTAGAAAGAATTATTGTAGGTAATTTGTATTGTTCTATAGCATCAATTTGTTTTTGATATCATTCGAGGGTTAAAATTTTTCATTTTATTTCGATTGACATCTGTTAAATTATTATGTTGGGTATTTTTAGGTTGAAATTTAAGCCATGCCAGTTTGGTATTTAGGTGATGAAAAGAGTGAAAGATCTCATTCGGAGATTATGAAGTTTATTAAGTAAATGATAAAGATAATTATGCAGCGTATCAGTTTCCATTTCTGATTTTTTCAGGCATACTAATGCTCTAACTGATATGAAACAGATGAATTTTGACATTAGTTAGTATTAGTTACACGGTACATTTACCAAAGAATTAATGCGTGGCAAAACTTTTTAAGGTTTATCAAACAATGCATTATCGTTATGAAACAGTTATATTTACTATGTTGGCGTTGGTTCCCTTTCAAGATAAACTTAATGTTTTTTATTACCAACTTTTGGAAAGCCATTGAGATATTTCTTGGAAATAAAAAATCACATGTTTATTGCAATAACCCACACATGTTGCATAAAGTGGAGATTAAAAACTACACAGTTTTATATATATACTTTATGAGTATTACTTGTAATTACCTTATTATTGATATAAAAAGTAATTTTAGAAATGTATGACAGACTACATTTGTTGTATATCTTATATATAAAAATTCGTTTAAGACTAATGCTGTGAAAATAGGAGATTTGGTCGAATATCAAGTATAGTTTACTAAAAAGCAATAAAACAGTAAGTGATAGATCCGCCGAAGATCCGCATTGATACACATTATTTTGCTATGTACGCATGTTTTTAATAGTTCTCTTATTTAAAACCATTTTGAAAGATTGAAATAAGTAACCCTCCTGATTTATGTATATACATGTTCACGGAACTTGTGATTACTTTACAACAATATTTCGTCAAGAAATTGTTTTAGTAATGTGTGAAATTTAAGTAAAGGAAGTTTTTATTCTTCTTTATTTTCTTCCTTGTTTGAATTGCTTCAATGTAAGGACAATTAAGCAAATATTAAGTTGAACAACTCCATAAGATTTATGTAGGTTATGGTTTATGTCATTAGCAATTTTTTTATCCTTATTTTGACATTTGGAAACAGGAGAGATGAGAATTTTAGACGAAAGGTTTTTAATATTTCAAAGCCTACTTTTTACTCAGTTTTTTTCATTCCGGCTTTGAAATATTGAATTGACGTTAACAAGTCATGCAAAAATAAAGTCGCCGAATGTAAGTATGCGTACTAAGAATATATTATCTAGCAGAAACAATTTTGATATTTAGGTTTGGATTATAACTTTTATTATAAAGACAACATTAAGTAAAAAATGAATCAAATTAAGAGAAATAAAATTAGTTGACCTATGGTAGAATTGTTAAAATTTATCTAATGTTATAATGAAATTAAGTAGACCAAATGATATTTACTGTTTTCTATTGTTAATTCTGAAAATGCGTTCTAATCAAATTGTATTAGAATTTTTATTATCGATGTTGGACATTGATCAAAGCAACATATATTTCTTAGCTTCATTTTACCTTTCTTTACTACTTTCAGGATGTAGTTTAACTGCAGTGCTTGTAAACAATTTTATTATCACGTTCCCGATTTGACATATTCACATGTCGGTAATTTATGAAGAAATAATAATAAATTGCAATCTGCAAATTTTAACTGTTATGTAGTAATTTATATACCTATCGTTAATTAATGACATAAGATTAAGATGGAATATTCGGAACATAACAATATGTGTCCATCATGTTGTTTAGTTATTCATTTCCTGAATTATAAATTTATCTATCACATATTGTTTTTTGCATTTCCATGAGTGCGTGTGTCATTTGATTTTGAGCCGTTTTGACACATAACTCTCTCTCAGCATGAATTTCATTTTGTTTTTTAAGAACTGCAAGAATAGATAATATTCTCAACATCGTAAAACATAAAATAGCGCAACAGATGGGATATCTTGTTTAAAAAGAAGCATGCTCGTAAATGCATCCGATTTTGTACATAAGTTGATATTAGAAATATTCTGTATAATATAAATATGTTAAACATCCATTAATGGATTTCTTGAAGAGAACTCAATGAAGTATGTATTAAGAAATAATGAGCGTTTTTTCTATATCTATTATTGCAAACAAAAAGCGTATAATCGACTGCATACCGATTTCACGGTTTAATATTAAATTTAATGTTCATTAATTAAAAATTTATATAATTTGACAGTATTCAGTCCAATATCAATGACACTTTAGATACAATTTTAAAAATATCACAATAACATTTTTATTATTTTATTAATATTTGCCTAAAGGGGTATATATTTAAAATACATTAACTCAGATTATCCTTTACAAATCGCGTGCCGAGCATTTATATGTAGCGTTGCTTTCAAATGTTTTGGAAATAACCGAATCAGTTACAGAATTATTCCTATTAACCAAAGGACGAAATTTATATAACACATGAGAATATATGATTTTAATAATAGGCCGAAGATTTCTGTCAATAAATGTTCCAGTTGACTAGAAACTTATTAATATTAGCGTGAATAATTGAAACAAAACAAAAAAAAAAAAGTGGTCTACGCCACACTCTTCCACTTAATAATTAGCGAATTGAATTTAATATTGTTTTGGTTATAATGCATTGTGGGATATAAGGCAAGTTTCAAAAAGTGCAAGCAGCCAATACAGCGGTAAAATGTTAAATGTAATTATGTTAAGCTTCAGAGACATTGACCATGTATTGATGAGTTTACTATAACTGGATTAGGTTTATCGATTACATTCCTAACATAAGAGAGATTATGAAAAGCAATTAGGATAGTGGCTACTCAAAAGGAAAAAACTTATATCTATATTTTCATATGTGAAATATGCAAGGTTATCTTCCGAAATACTGCTGTGTTCTCAAACTCAGATTCATTTCCTTACATATTCTTGTACATATTCTTGTTTACATGTGTCGGTCTCAACAGAAATGCTGTTGGATTTTTAAAAACTTATTACATTTTATAATCGACATTATCATTTTTTACTTTTCAAAGTATATGCTTTTCACCAAAGGCCCACTATTAAGACAAGGGATAACACAGTTTACATCATATCAAGGATATATCTGCGGGAGTTAATTAATATCCTTTTCCAAAACTTACACTAGGGGCAATATAGTGAGGAAAAAAAACATATGAGATGAACGAGTGAACATATCGTTTAATAACTTAAATGATCCCTCCTTTGTTACACAATGAAGTATTTTTCATGTGACGGTGTTATGATTTCAGAAAATTGACTAAAGTGAAAATTTCATTATAATTTCAATTTGATTAACGAATGATTGTATCCAACTATCTGATCGTTTCACTTATCTGGTAATTATGCTAAAATGATAGACCATCCGATAAAACCCGATAATTTTAGTCTAGGTATAGGAGCTTTATGTAGTTTTCAAGCGTAAATAGTTTTAAAATGATTTTAGAGATACTGAAAAGAATAACTTAAAGGTGAATAAATGAATGAAAAATAATTCTAACAATTCAATAGATCACAGTTTTTAAGTATTAACAATAGAAAGCAGCAAAAGAATTTGGTCTGACTGTTCCTTCACTTATAATCGTAAGTAATACGACTTTAAACGTTCGTACCATAAGTCACAGAGATCGTTTTCAACATTTATAATGTTTTAACAAAATGCAATATACTAGGATCAAGGACAGTGTCACTTAAAGTATGAAGTTTTCTTTTTAAGTTTTAAAGGGCTGAACGTTCCATATTATGAATATTTTTGTAGATAATATGGTGGTTTCTGTTTAAAAAATGCAGATTTTTGTCCCTTTTACTCTATATTTTATAAATTCCCTAAGCTTAGGATTATGTTATATTTGTTCTCTGTCTATGAAAGAATGGTGAATCTTGTTGTTCTTAATCTATAATAGGTCAACTGTAAAACAACTATAAAAAAAAATTTATTTCTTTATTTTGTTTCTTAATCATTGTCTATTATGATATAATTATTATCCAAACTTTAAAGATCCGATATTGTTTTCTGACACAATATTTATTTCTAGATGATAATTCTTAGAATCAACTTATCATTTCGGGACTTATGTTTTGCATGACTTCGAACGTCATTCATTTTCACTTTCAAAGAAAATGACTGAGTTAAAAGTAGGCTTTAAATATAAACCTATCGGCTGCATTCTCCGCATCTCTTAGGTTTTCTTAATGTCAAATAGGATAAAAATAATCGCAGGGACAAAACCATTTACTTAAATAGTAAATTCTTATTGGATTTGTTCAACTTTGACATTTTCAGTAATCTGTTGCCTGAAGCAATTTCAAAAAAAGGAACAAATAAAGTAGAAATAAGACGCCTTCAATCAATTATCAATCACTTTGTAAAGAAATGCTTGAACAAAATATTGTTGTTAAAGAAACACGCCTGAACATGTATATTAGATAAATCAACTTCTTTAAAAAATTAAAATGGTTCTAGATAAGCGGGAACCCTTACTGGATAAATTAGAAAACAATGCGTAAATTGTGAAATGATATCTATCAACGGGGGTCTTCGGCGCACAGTCCATCACTTACAGTTTTACTGTTTTTCAATTAACTATCCTTGATATTCGAACGTGTCTCTTTTTTCGCTCAGAATTAGACTTAAACCAACTTTTATTTATTTTGCAATCGTCAGACCCAAGGAACTAGTTTAGATAGACTTAATTCAATTCAAAAACAGTTTAATATAAAAAATATTAATTCAAATACAGAGTGAATTTAAGTCTCTCAAATGGTAATATCGGTATCTTGTCTATGTTGTCTTTTGAACAAGATTCATGTCAAAACATCTTAATTTTTTTTTCAATTTCCAATAAAAAAACAGTTTGATTTTTGTCAATCACTTTGTCCATCCGCTATAATAAAATATTAATAACTACTGTAAAGTACCATTACATTTGATATATGAAAGGTCACAATACCTAGTAGATTAACTAATACCAGTATTTGCTGACATTTTCATACTTTATTTCAATAGTATTTTAAAGTCCCCAGCTAGCAAACATTACGTTTTATGGCATACTTTATTTTATATTTCATTGACTCATAAGAAAATGATAAAGTAACAGATCAAGGACCTATGGACTTTTTTATATATATTCCTACATAAAATGATTACGCAAAAGGAACTGATTTAATGATACGTTTACATTCGCTATTCTGTTTCCAAAGTCAATGAACAAAGGTTATTATAAAACATTTTTCATGGTTTAACAGTAAAACGCAAATTTTACGCTGCATATGCTTAGAATGCAAAGCGTTTATGAACACATGTAACTGTAAAAGACTAGTTTTTAATTACCATGAGACTGGTGAATGTCCACATCGCCTATAAAAATTAAAAGAGGTCTCTATATGAATAGAAATGAATAATTCTAATTCTAAGCTCAACTATGAATTGAATCGACTTTCCATAGTTTTTAAGAAGAGCAGTTAAAAATACTTAAGCTTATAAGATTGATTTTGATTCAGATACTACAAGTGACAATATACTTATGCATTTTATAAGACCACAAAGAATACACATTAGGCGTTCATGTCAAAACACAGGGTAATTTGTTTTTCTCGCATTAAAAACAACGTGCGATTCCTTTATTTTGATATGATGTTAGTTAGTATGCATAAATGAAGAGAACATAATGTTTTACAATTATAAGCTACGCTGTCACCGTGAGACACTTCTTAATGTTATGGCAAATGTTTGCGAAAATGGTACTACATGCTTTGATCTAACAATGCATGTTTAGGATAAAGTGTCTATGATAACAAGGTAACAATTTATAAATATATTTATCCATTGATCCAGGTTTTAAACAACATTTTCTATTATTAAGATATTTCTGTGAAATTTCTTTCAAAATGAAAAACGACTTTGTATTACACGATTACATTTCTTAATTGATTTTATAAAAAAAGAGGAATAGAATATGGCTGGCTGTTTGCAAGCTTATATATATTACACTATTTCTTATATCTTTTACATTTGCTTTTATGTCACTTAATCCTATTAATAATATAATGTTTGACTAGAACGAACAATACCTGAAATATGCAATGTCATGAAATAATAGACATGTATCCAATTGTAAAGACAATTCAGACAAAATAATACCATTAACAATAACATATCTGGACTGAAACTCCTTGTGTTATTACATTTGATTTGTTCTGATTTTTTACTTTGTTTTGAACTATTTAAAAATAATTTCTTTCGTAGCTATATGATTGTTAGTTCACCTGAGCAAAACATGCTATATGAGTCCTATATAAAAAATTCTCACATTGTTTAAATGGTAACTACATTTGTGTAAAAAGATATTTAAAATTGTAGTGACATTTAAATGCTTTTATTCAGTGCAAATATACTTTGTATAGAAAACTAAAAACTAACATATGCAACTTAACAAGTTTTGCTTCGACCGAGTATCTTTGTTATGTCTCGTTTCCGAAAGATGAAGTTTTGTAACTGCGTATCATCTAGTAAAGATAGTTATAGTTTTTCCGTGTTATAACGTCTGCAGAGTCCCGAGAAACTGTTGGTGCCCGAGCCCGGTAGGGCACAACAGTTCCGAGGGACTCTGCGGACTTTATAACACGAAATAAACGTGCGTTGACGCTATTATAGCATATTTTTTAAAAAGATTCATGATGTATATTAAATACAAAACACATACATTTAATCCTTGTGCTTGGACGGTATTTATCCAATTCTACATGTTTTACGTATGCGTTTTATTTTTCCGAGGCCACCTACTTGGGAAATTCAAATGCTCAGAACCGTTCGAAATTTCGAATTTAAATTAATTTAACAAAGCTTATCATAGGAAATTTATTTTTTAAAAAAAAAACATTAAATTACTCTGCCCAAGACAAAACATGACCCTCAGAAATTCTTAGAATGATTTCAGATTGACGGTAGAAAAAAGATCAGTGACATCAGAATCGTTTTTTTTTACAAGCTCACAAGTTTATAAAAGAATATCAGGCAAAATCGTCATTTTTTTTGTTTGTTTACTTGGCCCCGTATGTATTGCGCATAGGTAAAACCGGGCTATAACAAGAGCGCGTGACTTTGATAACACATGGTTTTGGCCCCATTATAACATGCGCAAAAGAGGAAAAAATAGCCGATTTTATTCTATAATATTCTTTAAATGTAACGTTTCGTCCATTTAAAATGTGTTTTCTAAGGCAAATCTATCTGAGATGATTTTACCAGGAGCTTTTTCTTCCAATCGTATTAATATTATCCCAATGGAAAATTCAGATCGAGTCTTTAGACTGTTTGGTGTCTGATAATATCATTATCATCATTGACCTTACATTTCTCATTTAATCGTTCAATAAAGGATATCTATCTACTTGTCCTAGAACATGGCATTCATTTATTACAAAAAATATACGTATAAAATAAATTGATCTATTTCATATTAGGGTGTTCGTTTATACAGTACTTTGAGCATTTGTGATGGTTTGATTGTGTACAGTTTGTCTTTATAACATTGAATTTGTTATGTTTAACAAGCTCGAAATGTGTGTAATTGTTGTTGGTTGTGAAATACGAATAAGAATATATCAATTATTATCAATTATATATATTGTATGTGTATGTATATGTGGGGGCTGGTTTGTTCTGCTTTTTGTGTGCAATCGTTTCTTTTTTGCTGTTGTTGTTGTCTTTTTTCTTGTTTTTTTGTTGTTTGTGTTTTTTGCTGTTTTCTTAATTGTTGTTTTGGGGGTTTTTTGTTATTGATTTTTTGTGGTGGGAGTGCTTGAGGTTTTTATTGTTGTTGTTGTTGGATTTTTTCTTTTATTAAATTATTGAGATATGGTTTATATTCGTCGGAGGAACCTTAGGTAATAATAATCAATAGCGTTCACCTAAAAGTAAGGTTATCTCTTGAAAGTAATAGATATACTTAAAATCAGATTAAGGATAATGTCCATTAAATTAGTTCATAGGTGAATGTCTCTGACTGACAATAATTAATGTACAACTGACTTTTGTACTTTTCCCAAATAGTATAACAACCACATAGGCGTTATAAATGAAGATTAATAAAATATGTTATCGTTAGAATAATTTTAAAGTACTAGTTTGCAATCTTTAATGAGCTAAGAGCAATGGGAGTTATCTCCTTTTATATATTTTACTTCCTTAACCTGTTTAACAAATAGGTCAATAGATTATTAATATAGTTATATTGAAAAGGATATTTCTAATTCTAACTTTTGTAAGACTCAGCTTACAAGAACAAAACTATTTACATTTTGTACATATACGCACATGCATCCTTTAAACAAAAGATATAATTTTTGCAGCATTTTTGCGTCATATAATTTGATTATAATCCTATGTCCATTTAGTTTTTCATAACAAAATAATGATTTATCTCATATCTGACATATGTGTCAAACGGGTTAATTAATTAAATAAATAACGTCACTGGAAAAACATCTGTATTTTTTTTTGTAACGTATGTACAATATGAGTTTATACATTATATCTAATGTTTGAATATTTTTATCACATCTTTATTCAGTAAGTACATCAAAGTAATTCTTGAGGTATTAGCAATTTTGTAATTGCTTTAAACATTTTCCTTCGTGATTAACATTAGATACATCAGCAAATTTGAACAGGTTAAAGTAAATGTGTTAACTATGTTGTAAATTAAGTAAACTAACGTCTGAGCAGACGTGTTAAATCATTAAATAGGACAAGAAATATATGATTCATGAGTGCTATAAGTTATGTTTAATCCTCCTGGTTCACATCCATTAAAGATGGCTTTAAAATAAGTTACAAATATGTCTACTCTTACTAAAATTGTACCATGGTTGATGATAGCTTTAAGGAACTTCAAGGTTTGATCAGCAGCAAGATGACACAACAGAATTTCATGTTGTTTTTTTCCAGACACTGTGTGTTTGAAACCTGAATATAATAAAAAAATAATATTCCCCTCAAATTCTTTCCCGACGATACACTATGCTCAAAACTATTATCTTTACATTGCAAAAAAAATATACATTAATTTAAAATGTTTCATAAATTACATGTAAATAACTTCAGTCAAAGTACAAGACAGTTTGCTAGTAAAAATGGAACACGTACATCTATTATCTGATTCCTTAAACAAATCTTATAATAAACACAAGTCTTAAGATAAACATCTTAATTATCTTCCTCGGACATGTTGACAGTATTTGCAACGCTTTTCTGAAAACCAAGTGCTGATTTTTTTGCGCGAATGGCGCCCTCATGTGATCCGACAGGAACAATACTAGTGGAAAAAATGTTCTTCTAATGCATTTTGTTAAAATATATACTAAGCTCTTATTTGATATCTGAAATTAGTAATGATTGCTACACAATCTCTTTGTAAATGTAAAATAAAAATGTTTTAAGTACACACAGACTACATATGTTATGTTTTGAACTCTACACGCTATAGGTAAATACATTATGAATACATAGTGTGGTTTAAAAAAAAGACTGGCAGTTTTTTTAAGAAATGATCAAATTTACTTGACCCGTTATACAGAATGCAGCTTTTAATACATTTTTGTGTGTTCTATTACTCAAATTAGACATATTCAGTGTGAATTTCATAGATTTCAATAAATTTCTGCAACAAAACTATTTCAATCAAAGATGAGCCTAGTACATCTTTAAACGAAGAAAATTTTATATTGTTTGGTGTCATCTATGTTATAGTATGAAATGATATCTACAATTATTTGTTTCATATCATAAAAGTGATGTGGGTCACACTAAACAAAAAAAATCCGACATGTGCCTAAAAAACAGAACATTTCTCTCATTTCTTAAACACAGATAATGAAATTAAAAACATACAAGATTAAAATTATGATTAAATACCAATAATGAGAATGTCCAATAGTTATCCAAGACGCGTGAATTTATAATCAAACATGTACAACTTTCTACTGCATATATACATGCGACCTGATAAGGAAAATAAGGATATAGGAATAAAGGAACAATAACCATTAAAATGCAGGTTAGTTATATGTTCCGATGGAATCGGGTTATGTGCAACGCGGCTACTCAGGATTCAAAAAATGTATTCATATGTTAATAGACTTATACCAAATTTGAAAGATAATATTATTAAGGCATGTAGATTCAAATGTTAATGTGAGTGTGTTTGATACTTTCTGAATGGGATGTGAATGTTATTCATATCAAGACTTACATCATAATTTTATTGAGTTTGTGCGAAAAAAAAGCCTGCACACTTGTTTTGCTAGATTGGTTGAAACCAGTAGGGTTGTAGCATTACACATATTCTACATTGCTACAACTTATATTTTAATTCCATATATGAAATATAAGTTAATATTTAAAGTAAGGCAAATACTGTATAAAATCAAAACAGGTGATGATCAAGTAAACTGAGGTTGCCCACAAGCAATCATTTTTTTAATAGACCGGACTTTATCTGATGAAAAGTCACGTTGAGAAAATAATGACTACAATAACGAATGTTTATATGGGGATTTGATACCGTGCTTCGTGATATCAAAACTGCAATAAATGTAAGACAGACTTATAATGTATTGCGCTTTAAATGTATAATATACGAGTACAGTATATCCTATAAGTATGCTATGTGATATAAATTTCATTTTAATAATATTTTCTTCTCAATAACAAATATTATGTTATGAGTTAAATAGGTAATAATAACAAAATGTATGGACATAAATATGGTAGGAACGTGCTGAAAGCAAAAATATAATAATATATATCTAACATGAATTAAAGACCAGGCATAATATAAAGCCTCCATTTCAGACATTCCTAAATGATGATAAACATTAAGTAAGACGCATTTATGTATCGCACAAACAGAGTGTAATGCAATAATATGAATGAGATTATATTTCTCGTTTACTTGCCCCTACCTTTTCTGTCTTAAATTCAGTTGCAGTTGAACAGAAACAGATGTAAGATTACAGAGAAACAAGGCAGAAACGGAAGTGAGTCTACAGTGAAGCAAAACAAGAACGGAGAAGAGGTTGCATAGCAGCAGAACAGAAACGAAGTTAGACTACAATGCAGCAAAACAGAAACTGACGTGAAACTACATGCAGCAGAACAGAAACGGAAGAGAGACTAGATTGCAGCAGAACAGAAAAGGAAGTAAGACTACATGGCAGCAGAACAGAAACGGAAGTAAGACTAAATTGCAGCAGAACAGAAACGGAAGTGAGACTACATGGCAGCAGAACAGAAACGGAAGTGAGACTACATTGCAGCAGAACAGAAACGGAAGTTAGACTACAGTGCAACCCTTGCATTCACTGCAAATGGGATAAAGAAGAAAAACTATCTATCTCCGATACATTTAATAATGCTGATTGCGAAATAAACATAATCATGTATCCATTAATTGAAAATTTCAAAAAGAAACCTTGGAACATTTTTTGAATAAATTTCAATATCCTGAAATGACTTCTTTGTTTGTTTAGTGTGTTTCTAGTCCATGTCATTATGGAATAATATCTAAATTATACATTGAACCTGCAAATAACTATCATAATAAGTTGTTTTCGATGCTGTCCGCACCCCTCCCCCAAAATAAATTATTTCTAGCGCGACGCCACGCCCGTAAAATTTTATTATAGACACAATTTAAATTTGACAATCATCTTTCCTATATACATACTGTTAAGAAAAAAGGACATTTCAGTTTATCATGGAAAATGTCACACATATATAGTACATTAACGCCTTACCTATTTTCAGGAGATTGTTAACACGATAGTGATATTGATATATTAAAAGAAATACACTATGTATTCTTTCTTCATCACTTGTACATGTTTGTGACCCAATAAAAAGAGTTGGGTTGATGATGCAAATACTCGTACCGTGCTTATTGTACAGCATTTGTATTTATCAGTCGTTTTACAATTATACTTTTTTCTACATCGTTCATTTGTGTTCATTATCTGTTGACGGTTTAGACATGTCATTTTTTAAGTTCATTTCTGTCGCGCATTATGTTTTGTGACGTACTTGATTTATCAATTCGTTTTCGTTTCAGATAACAACAAGCAAGCAGTTCATGTCCTGATGGTCATAGCACTCCAAGATAAACCGATTATCAAAACATTTATCAATTTGAACTGATTTTTCTTTTGTGTTTAACCCTGCTATCATGTACACAAAGCGAATAATTTATACAGGAATACAACATAAAAGAAATTCGTAGTCTCTACTTCAGTCAGTAAACTTGAAGCATATTGAAGTGATTAGATGTGATTTGTGCAGAAGTTTCCGATTATATCAATTTCTTTATTGCACAAGCAAAAGTGAAAAAAGTTTAGAACCTTTGTACATATCCAAATGTTTACATTGAATAAGGTTGACTAAAATACATACATTTCTAGTGTGATTGCATTTAAAACATAATGTGAATCAAAGTGATAAAAGCACGAAACCGACTGACAAAAAAGAGAATTGCTTGAATGCTGAAACAAAGGGAAAACATCCATCAAAACCCATCTATGAGTTAATTTCATTTTTAAAACGTCCTCTTTGGGCCTTGAAGTAACCTATTATTATGATTCCAAGGCAAAAATCAGGTTTCATATGAATATTTTCAGTTTTCTTTCGAAAACCGATGTCATATGTTAAAGGTACAAATGAATACCAAAAGTACAAACAAGTCTTTCGGAAGATTGTTGTTGCTTGTAAAACTGAAAAAGAAATTTCCTATTTCAAAATATGGGCAATTATTAAGTCTAAATCTACATTAGATACAATGGGTCCAGAGTGTGACCTCCAATTATAATTCTGAATACATTAGTTTTCAAATTAATGCCTTCAGTTGGTCTGAAAATTGATGTAACATACTAAATCTTAACCAAGACTTTTTCGAGGTAACAAAGGGCTATTTTAAAGTCAAAGTATATATATATATCACTTATGGTATTTGGTTAGGGATCTCTATTTATAGTCACATAAACATGTATTAAGATTAAAGTTATACCTTCAGCAAGTGCAAAAAAGGCAAAATCTCAGTAAGAGTTACGGGTTTTGGATATTTTTGACTTGGATATTGACAACCAATTATGATCCCGAAGACATGTATTTAGTTTCAAGTTTATACCTTCAGTAAAATTGGTCATCAATATTTAATGATATTATATGAAAACAGGATTTCGTTAGGTTCCAAATTGGCAATAATTATGTCAAATCCATGTTAGAGTTATTGGCTTTGGATCTCCTATTGATTGGTTCATACTATATAATAATGTTGCAGACGTTGCATCTAACTCTCAGGAAGCGTTATGGCAACATGGACACTGACACCAAAAGAAGTAGAATAGCCCTACTATTCTTCGAATAGTTGAACTAAAATGTTCCTCAGGTTCCAGTCTGTTTTAGAACAAGTGACATGACCATTAAAATCGTGTACTATTTGTTGAGTAGTATACATTCTCGATTGTTCTCAAATTCCATCTTAAGTCATTGCATAGCTCCAAGCGCGCATAAGGTTGCGTTCGTCGCAAAAATCGCAATAGAACATGTCAAGAAATAAAGTAAATGATTTTATACAAGCGTAGGAAGTTATTTCTTGAATGCAGACTGTATGATGCTGGTAAACATGTATAAATTGACAAGATAACTGTTTTGTTTTACTGTTTGCTACAAGATCACATCACGTAAGTATTATTTCAATGATGAATGTTTGCTGAAAGGGTATCCAACAATGCATATCTCACACTTACGAATATGTCAATGAATCCTATTTAAATCATAAATACTGATAAGGACGATCAATATCTACAATAATATTATGTTATTAGAAATAATAGAAATGAGTCCTGTTTCAAAGACAACATAATTATTAGACAAGATATTATTATTTGTGGCATCCATTTTTATTCATAAGTGCAAAGACGATATCAATTATTTCGTTAATTTATTAAACCGCGTATCACGATGAAAACAATTTTAATTGTTAATTATCTGTGAGTGGTTTTTTAATTGAAGATGCGATATAATCTTTTTTTTTTTTTCCTTTTTCCTATTCTGCTTGAAAACAAATCTATAAGTGGATGTTTAAAATAATAATATGCAATATAATATTTCTAAGTTTCTAACCATAACCTTCGTAAAAGCTGATATCAAAACAACTATTTGCATATAAACGCGTGCATTGTTTCAACATTATTCACATCTGACGCACTATTAATATGGCAGATTATGTAATTTTTGTCCTATTTGCTATGCAAGTTCACAAAATAATGATATATTTTATAAAAGAAATATTGTCTAACGGGCTCATAAATCAAACGAAACCCGCCATCGGAAAACATAATTACGTGATATACTCATATTTGATATGTGTTATTCTCCTATACCTAGTTATTATATTTAATGTAAAGATATTTTGATATTTTTCAGTAAGTACATCAGACGGTAAAAATATGTAGATCATTATAGGAAGCAGAGTTGATACGAATCTTGTCATAGAAAATCTTTGTGCGAGACAAAAACATTAGCAATAAATCAATATGAAGCGGCTCGTGTTGTTACAGGATTACCAAGGTCAGTTAATATACAAAATTGTTAACAGAAATAGAATGGGTTTCGCTATCACATTGAAAACATATTCGAAAGTTAGTTTTCATATATACGAGGTTGATCAATTTATTCGTGGACACACTCCATACATAGTTTTTTAGGGAAGCAAAGTTAATATAATTATATTTAACATTTATTCAATCATTTATCAATTAGATGTGTAAGTTTCAGATAAATAATCCGTATATCTTATCCGAAATGACGGTTTTCAAAAATACATGTAAAGCTGATCGCCGCAGCTCATTTGCAACCTACGTTAGGTCTGTGTTACATCTTCTCAAAAAACAGCAGCACCAACTTCTACACATCGTTCATGTCTGTGTACCCACTGACTGAAAATGATATTATACAATGAAGTATCAAATGAACGCAACACAGACAAAGCCATGGACTGTAAATCATGGAACCCGGTAAACTTGTGTCCCTTTAACTCTGCCTTCAATTTCACTCGCATAACGTTCTCATTGCAACAAGTTTCGATTGGTCTGCCGCATCACTTATTATCCTGAGGTTCCTCTCTACCCTCATGGAAGCATTTGTGCCACTTTTAAACTAACGAATAAGACACTTTTTTATGTTCAAGATACAATTTCCATGTTTTCTTTAATATGTTGTGGCATCATACCAAGATTTACACAGAACTTAATTACTGCCCCCTGCTCCAACAACGTCGTGCTCCTCTCTGGTGACACACCCCTGTCTCCATTAACATCTCCAACAAACAAAAGAAACCGTAGCGACGCTTTTTTTTTAAAAAAAATGTTCTGTAAGCGATATGAAAAAACGTTGCCGTCATTTTCATAATTTAATGAAGCGCGCCAAAATAAGGACAATCTTTAAGTATTTTAAATTAGTAAATATAACTTTTTTAAGCTGTGGCGTTCGTACGGCACAGGGTTGCTATGGAGATACATAAAATCAACAAAATGAGAATTTTTTTTTGAAAATCACAAAATATTTGTAATAGTATTAAATTCTTCTCCTAAATAGCGAAAATTCTTTATAAAATCTTGATTAATCATTAAGTTATTTGTAGCGTCCATGAATATATTGATCAACCCTAGATCAACATATTCAAAAATAAGTTTTAATATATAAATGCAAAGAAAACCATTTTAAACCACTTTATTTATATAATTACATAATAAATTTTGAGTCCTTTCCCTTTCCTGTACTTTTTGAGGCAATAAAGAAAATTCTGAACATAACATTTTTTAAATTTTGAATTTAAACTTTTACCTTGTATTTAAGAACAAGACCGCAGCACCTCATATAGACGATTTTTATGTTTGAAAAAATGGGGTCTTCAAATGTCTTTTTTTTTAGAACAAAATTTGAAACACAAAATTTCCTCTTTTTTCTTCACATTTTTTATCGGTGCATGTCTTTAAGATGATACATCTCAATGAAAACATATAATTGACAAAATAGCTAACATGATTTCCTGCTTCCGCTGTTGTCACAGACGTCATTTCCGCAAGTTAAAATGTACAGCATCATACAATAAGACAATTCAATTACACCGGAGACGAGCGAACGCGATCAGAATGAGTGTATTGATGAATTGTTTTTGGTGTGTTGTATTTGTATATGTGGTATGGTTTAATATATGCACGAAGTGACAATGCGCTTGAATCAGTAGTATTGCTGTACTTAGCTGGTATCATATAATTATGACCCAAGTAACATTATTGATAGAGAGAACATAATAAAGGCATTATAAATAGAATTCAAATACTTAACTCTGATATTTTTATAAAAATGTTGATCGTGAGATGTATACACCATCATTTATCAATTTATTAAAGATTTGTATTACAAACGTTCTTGGAATAAATATCAATATCATAACATGTTCACTGTAATTTCCGTTTTGTTTGTTTGCCAAATCATCATGTGAATAAAGTTAAATGATTACATAGAATATACAAAAAAAAGTTATCATGATTACCTACTTACACTGTTGTCATAAAAAACAATCCGTAAATGAAAATGTTTAGAATGTAAAGAATAAGATAAATACATTAAAATACAGATCATTTCACTGTTAAAGAACCCATGCGATGTAAACAGGTCTAAGATAATATGAAAAGTAGAAGTATATGCTTCATACTTTAAATGATAAGGGACTTATATTGAGTGTGACACAACTTAGTTAATACTGCCAGTAATTAAAATAGTCATTAATTTTGTCTGTCTGGCAAAATTCACGAATAAGTATTTACTTTTACTGAACACTATTATGTCTACAATACGAATTGTCGGTCAAACGCATATAGCTCATTACCAAATTTGTGTTTTACATAATTATTTTCTTTCCGGTAGTTTTTCCGTCCGCTTAGGACAATAGTTTAGAGTTCAAGAAGAATGTAGTAAGGATTATATTTTGTTTGTATACTCTGGTAGTTAGAAAGTAAAACTTTCATTATTTTAACACAATGCGGAGATTAAAACATCGAAATCTGGATAAAATACATTATGACAGGTACGTTTAATTACAATATACGTGCACTTTTACTTAAACATAAAAGTTGAGAGTAATGTCCTATTAACAGTGTCTGAGGCAACCAACTGAGCATGCGTGATATATAAGATTTAGTTTTCACGAAATCCTACTGAGGATATAAAATTGCTGAAGACGTAGAATATCCGCAATTTATAATGTATCAAAATGTAAAGAACTAAATACCCAACCTCTTTAATTAAAAGACAACATATGGGCAAGAAATCATCACGTTATATTATTCCTCTTTATATACGAGGGATGTTCGGAATGTATTGCCTAATTTCATCTGGAGACTTCAAATTTTAAGTTTGCTAAAAAGTGTTCATTTCACGCCCTCAAGGTACTCCCCGTGGCTAGAAATGCAAAGTTTCAGCCGATGTATCCACTTCTTGAAGGCGTCACGGAACGCTGATTTGGTCACAGTAATAAGGTACTGATGAATGACAGATCCAAGTGCCTATCGGGACTTGTATTTCCTCCCAGCAAGGAAGGAAACAAAAAGAAATCACAGTTACTTTTTTTTCAAAAATGCCAAAACTATTGAGGAGGTATGAGTGGGTGCATTGTCATGAAGAAGACGGATATGTAGCGCCAATCTAACATAAATCTCTCTGGCTTTCAAATGCTTCTTCAAAATAAAGTGAACCGTTGATAGTGATATGCCTACCTTTCGTACAATATCACAAACTGTAAATCTGGCATCTCCTTTAATGACATTCTTTAATTTGGAAACGATTTCGTTACGAGATGTAGATTTTAGCCTACCTGATTTTGGTGCATTTTTGATGCATTCTATACCAGACTCAAATTTCTTTTTTTATCGCCTAACTGTGTCATAACACTCATAAGAAGGTCCATAAGCAGTAGAGAGTTCAGTCATCAATTGCTTCCAAGAGCAACCCAGTTTGATCGAGCTTTGATGCAAGCACGTATTTCATCTTTTTTGTCGACGCTTCTACAAACCATTTTTACTACAGTGGTCAATAGATGCGTGTATTTAAATGGCAAATTGTATGTTTTACTCTTAGTCTAACATGTACATTTATACACCGTTGTGTAGGTATTGAATTACCCTATACATTTTTGTATTGGTTTTTATCGTGTAACGAGATAGAGGACAATAAGCAATTCTTTTCGAATAGCCCTTCACTATCAATCTATTAACATTTTCCTACTAAAAATTCCGCTTAAATGTATTTTAAAGTAGAGTCACAACCTATTTGAAGGACAACGTGTAAGCAAGATATCACTTTATAATATTTTACCACTAGATATACATTTACAATCAATAAATTAACCTAAGATCTTTGTTGCAATCAATTTGAGTAGGAAAACATAAATATGATTAAAAAACATATACTTGACTTCAACAGAAGTAACTTTTGATTTTCTGTGAAAATTAAAGCAAGACGTTTAAAACATTGGTTGTACATTTAATGACTTCTTTTTTTAAATGTAAAAGCAAACACTTAAAAGTTACAAAATAACTGGACACTTAATGGCAGATAGAAATAAATGTAATAACTTAAAACTATTTAACGGCACACGTTCTGAAACACATTCTAAAAGTTGATTTTTGACCTTTATCAAAATACACGAGTCAAGCATTAATGACAATAAAATTGGAATCATTTGTAAATGTTTACCTTGCAGAGTAGAAAATGTGAATGAAAAGTATATAATGAAAATAAATAAAGAACATACGTGAGGAACAGATCATAAAATATACATAACATGAAATTTAACTGTGAGTTTATGGCATATTACTTACTTTAAAAAGCAGATTAAAATATTCATGTCAGGTTAAGCAGTTTTGATAACGGGAAGAAAATAAAAATGAATAGGAACAAATTAAAGTAACCAGTACCTACCTGAATCAAGCAGTACATCCATGGCAGGTTTCTGTTCGTTATTCAATTATATATTTCCTAAATATGATGAATGGTTTCATGTGACAAAGTGATGAATGGCTTCATGTGACAGAGTGACGAATGGCTTCTTTAGACGGATGGACAAGTCATTTTTAAGATATGTAGGTTAAATACATCTTAGCACTACACATTCAGTATACCACAGGCATACGCATTACTTTCCCTCTTTTTTATTGTTTTACATACAAAAGGCATTTTGTGCAATTTATATATACATTGTACATAATCATGACAATTGCAGACTCCGTTTGATTAAATCTGAACGCGAGGGATAATAAATAAGTGTTATATTAAACAGATACTGGTGCATGGCTTTTTATATTGCTATTGACTAAAGTCTTTTTCAACATTAAGTCGTTAAACATACTAGCACGGAATGACAGTTGACTTTCATTGCAATGTAAGGTACAAACGTACATTTTTTAAGTTGAGTGTGTAAACTCGTTTCAGGAATGCATAAAATTCAAGCCTTTTAATGCTTCGGAAATAGGATGTGTCATTTGTCAACAATCAACCATATGTGAACAGATAAGAAGTAATCTTATATCTGGAAACCTCTTCAATCGGTCAGATTGAATACTGTACCAGTCGTTAGTATTGGGTTTGAGAGAGGTTGTGTTTACAATTTAAATTCGACACTCATCATGTATATATTACCACATACATATTGCATCGAATAAAGGACTTCTTACTTTATTATGGAAAATGTAAAACATATCTTGTACATTTACGCCTAACCTATTTCCCTTTATATTAGGAGATTATTTACTCGATATTGATATCATTGATGATTAATTAGTTTTATTGCTATCCATGAAAGTTATATTGAAACAAAAACAGGGTAATGAAACAGTCTATCATGAATAAATGACGTCGTCAAATATATACATGACAAAATGTTTCTTTAGTGTAGAATCTAAGTACCAAATAACAGGTTTCAGGACTGCTGATTAAATATAACTACATTTAGCGCGTTTTCCGATTTTCAGCATGCAAAAGAATAAGCAATATTATATCTAATAATTGACAGTTACTGTCTGTTCCTGTGATCTTTTAACGTAATTAACGTCGTTAAGGGTCGGTAATTTGTATTCAGATTGTAATGTAATTTTAGATAGATATAAGACGGACAGCCTTTCAGAAATTTTAGAATTTCACGACGGCAAATTTCCTTAAATTGAAAGCAGACCTCAGATAATTGCCAACTTTGGCAACAATTTGAAACGCAAATAAAAAATAAATAAAGATTTATCAAATAAATATATAAAACAGCCCAAGCGAAAGTATTGAAGTTGTTGTTTGTATATCATGTTTTTTTACTAACGGTTGGTTTAACAAACGCCAGCTTGAGCTTGTGTGATTGATCTTGAATATATTGCATTGTTTAGTTCTTTATCGACTGACATTTACGCTCAGAAGTACATTTTGAATAACACAATCATTTTACTTTATTGCGGCTTAATTCAAGACAGGCCGTTTAAAGAATTAATAATTCGTCTTACATTTTCTGCGAATTTACAGTCCCATACTCTGTGATGCGAGAGGGCAATGTTATGGCTGTTTCAATAATATTATTCAAGGAGAGTGTCTTTATTTCAGAATTAAAATCACACCACTAAATTGATTCATTGACACTATGGAATTTCATCCTAGATATTATTTATATTTGTAAAAATTGTCAACACAAATGAATTATACTATTCTCATATCGCTGGCGCACAAACTCCTTAATGTGAGTGAGAAATACCTTATAACCTCGACACAGAACATGCAATTTGCAAACATGTTTTCTGTTATGTTTTATTTTCGGGTAGCGGGGACGGAGAGGGTACTTTTTTACAATTTTATGCTAATTATACGGTTAGAATGTTGAATTCAATATCAAATTTATGATTAAGTTATATAGCATTATATGTTTAGCTTGCATCTGTCTTGTTCCGATGGCAGTTAGTCACAGAATGCCCTTACCCTCCAGATAAGACACTCTAGTGCATTGAAAATTAAACCTTTAAACACTTTTAAAGTAGGAGATATAGCCTATAGGTTATAAATGACGTGTGGTGCACTTTGAGTGTAAGATGATTCTTAAAATGACTATCCGGCTGATAACTATAAAATGGTAAATAACTATGGAAAATATTCATTTTTTTTTCTTTTTTCTTCATCTCATATATGTAATCCATGCAAGGCATTTTATTAGAGTCATTTAATGCAACGTCACTTTAAACTCTTACTCAAATTATGATCATACAGGGATTTCTTTTTCAAACTGTTATTTTGTTAGCTGATAATTAATGCTTTTTAGACCTATCCTGTTTTATAAAGCTTGAATGAAGCCATTAATTACGTATAAATAGGTCATTCATTTAAAGGTTCCGAAATCTGTCATTTTTATCGTGATCATTTAAGTTATATTAGTTCTATTTTGTTTCAATAAATTGGAAAGTAAAAAACATGTAGTAGGCAGTTTGACCTTAAAGTTGTTACCCTTTGGTAACAGTAAATATAAATATTGCTGTAGCTATTTATCATTTGTCCAAATAGGATAAAGTTAATTAATAGAAGTGATTTATTCACTTGGACGTTACTTTTAATTGGAATCGATCTGGTTTGATATTTCATTTATTTCTATGATTGTTTGTTGAAGTAACTTGCAAGCAGGAAATAATCACAAGGACATATGAAGCCATATTTTGTAAATACACATTTACATAGAATTAACCCCTCTTCACATCACACTATTAGTAAATATTTTATTTTGTTAAATGTAAATTGAAATAAATTGAATAATCGATATACGTTTTTTTTTTTCATCTTTAATGAATGAAGGGGATTAATAAAGGATCGTATAAAAAAAGCTGAGAAGATGCTGTTCAACCAGTAAGCCATTCCTTACATTTTGGCTGTCAATTATACAAAATGTTTGTACAGATCTCCTGCTAACATAGCATTAAATATAATAGTAGGCGATACACAAAAAATGGATCTTCAACAGATGTTCATTGTATGCCGTCTTTTATTGTTGATCTGTGTTCTCATTTTTTACATGCTGCTTGAATCGTGTTGTGTTTCAAACATTTTATTTTAATATGATATAAAGCTTTTCAGATTCATACGGTTAAACACAAGCATTGAAACTATTTATTTAATATGTGAGAGAGTGGCAATAGTTTGTCGCTTGAAATATATATTTTGTTAAATCTCTTTAAGAATTAAAGTCTGTCTCGACATGTGAAGTCAAAGATACTCTTGATGGTACAATATTTATATTCTAGAACAAAATGACGTGGTTATTTAGGATTGAATCATTATTGCGTGTCTACATGGTGTCCTTTTCAAAAAGTTATAAATCTTCTTTTACATTTTCGTATTCTAGTCCTTGATAGTTTGATGGCAATAATAGGATTTGATGTTCAAGAAATGTGATTAAATATGTTATTGAATCATAGGCATAAGAATATGGCATATATATTTTCTCTCAAGTTATAGGACATAATTCGAATTGTCCATTTAACAATATTGGCTAAAGCATCAAGTCAACGTGTACCTCCAGTGCTTCAAGTATATATATTTGGTCATCTTTGAAGATATTTTATATAACATTTATCTTATGTATATCCATATATCATGTGACGTCTAGCAACTGTAACGAAAGTTTTGCTGGTATTTCACTGCAGTATGATATATTGTTCTTGTTTATTACTGGAAATGAAATACTTCTCAACAATGTGCGATTGTACACGAGTGATTTTGCAGTATCCCTAAAGAACATAATTAATAATAACTATGTTTCTTTGTTGATACCAATGTAATTTAAGTACGGATTTATTGATGTAACTATATATGGGGATGGAAGACGACCAGAAAGAGTGGCTTAGTGGAAGAACATGTGCGTAACCTTGCGTCTCCTCGATTCTAGGAAATACATCTAGACGATAATAGGTTATGCAATTTTGCACCTTCTTATTACTAAGTTAACGCTAATGATAAAACGATATTGGACAGCCATAAAACAAACATAATGGTGTATAATGCTCTTCGGATAATTATTCTTACGTCCGAAAGAAAATTAAATCACATTAGTTGTAAAGGACCAACATACTAATCTTTCCCTGTATAACTGACAAAAGCATACATTACCATATTAAACGAATTATTCATAACAATTTAAAAGCGCAAAGACAAGAAGAAAGAAAATTAATTCTCAATTTTCTTCATATGTCCTCTAAGCTTTTATCTATCTGCCAATTACTAAAGCAAATGATAATATGATATTGAATAACCATACATCAAACATAATGTTAAACAGTATATTAATATTCGTTCAGTTAAAAATATCACATCTTTCAGTATTCAAGGACAAACATGCTGCTCATTCTCTGTATTACTGAAAAAAAAATTCATTACCATATTAAACGAAGTATTCAAAGTTATCTGATAGCGCGAAAAAAGAGTGAAAATAAGATTTGTTTTACCATTTTCGTTATATGTCCTATAACAATTATTCCAATTGTATCACATTCTGATTACTTTTTTAAAAGTATATAACAAAGTTTTTCTAGTACACAGGAATAAAGAAACCGAATAATAAGAAAGTTTTTAGTTTTCCTGCTTTTGTTCATATCTTCCTTATCCACATGATAAATTTTGCTGAAACTTGAAAGTAATGTTGACCTTTTAAGAGTTGCTTGAATCATTCGGGTTTGTTGGACAAGATGGCCTAAGCATAATAGCTAGAAGAGCCAATGGCATTTTCAGTGTAATAACATAACGGAAATAAATGTAACAGACTGTTATTCAAGAGAACAATGTTATGGCGGTTTCAATAACGTTATTTCAGGACAGTGTCTTTATTTCTGAATTCAAAGCAGACCACTTCATTTTCTTTGACAGAATAGAATTTCATCCAGGAAGTTATTTATATTTGTAAAAAATGTTAACACAAATCTTGTAGAAATAAATTGAAGTATTATCATATTTAAAATAATAAATAAATAAATTTTGATTTTTTGCTGTCCATAAAAGTTAGATTGGAACGAAACAGAAAACAAGGAAATGAAACAGTCTATCATGAATAAATGACGTCGTCAAATATATACATGACAAAATGTTTCACCAACACTTAACCTATTGCTTCATATAGACGTCTTTTCAGGCCTTTTTATCCCCTTTTAGGCCTCAAATTGTGAAAAATGCCCTAGTTAGACCCCATTTTGTTTGTTTGGCTATCTATTATCAAAAAGATACATCAGGGGTGTCAGAGTGAGATGTGCCCCTTCTGCTTAGGAGTTTGAAGTGGGGCGGCTGCCCCCTCATCGCTAAGAAATGTTGGCCTTTTGAGAGGCTAAAATTTGCCTCAGGTCGATCAAAAGGTGACGTGTAACCAACACTGAAAAGCCTTTGACTCAATCTCAATTCATTGAGAAGTTGCAGCACTTTAAAATGAACTTTGATGAAAACTATCAACTCAAAATAATGATTTTTGGCAATTTTGCTATTCCCCCTCGTTGACATAATAACAGGAAACTTAAGATTGAACATGCTATACAAAGGCTATGGTCCAATCAACAAAGGTGCAAAGTTTGATGAATATTGAAGCATCTTTTAGAGTTTCATAGCAATTTGATCTTGCAGCAAGAGGCTTTTCAATGAAAACAGCCATAATTCACAAAATGATCATGCAGTAATGAGTTAAGAGTGTTCGCTATATTATCTTTAATTGCCTAGATGTAAACTGTTTGAAAAAATGTAAATGTTGCAATATGTTAACAAATGAGAAAATGTCATGGAATGTTACCTTTTATGATAATTATAGAATATTTAGATAGATAGAATAGAATTTATAGATAAATAAATAAATAAATAAATAAAACAAACAACAACAACAGTACAGAAAAAAAGCAAAACTAGAACTGTGTCCAAAGGGCACGGATGCCCCCACTGTGCAGATGTGCTCGTAAACAAGAGCATGCATATCTGTATGGACGTTTAAGCAAAATCTGCCATCCGGTTTAAGAGGAGTTGCGTTCACAAAATTTCTATATGGTATATAGTGAAAAAATCAACAAAGGGACATAATTCTGTTAATTTTGGTCGCATCAAAAAATCCTTCCTTAACTTCCATCTACACATTAAGATTGTTCATCCCTGGAAGTTTAAGCAATATCTGCCATCCGGTTTAAGAGAAGTTGCGTTCACAAGATTTCGGGACGTACGAACAGACATAGGACGGACAGACGTACGGACCGACGGACAAGTGCAACGCTATAATTATGCTCCCCACTTTGTGGGGGGGGGGGCATAAAAAACGTTCACTTACAGTTAATATTACACACGCCAGCTTTTATACATGCATGATTAATGTTAATATACCGCATTATTTAGTAATTTATCGACTGACATGAACGCCCAGAAGTACATTTCGAATGAAACAATCACTTTACATTTTTTCATGACAATGTCTTTATTTAAGAATTAAAATTTATAACTTTTAAAATTGTTACAACAAATCTTATAGAAATGAAGCATAGTATTTTCATATCGCTGGCGCAGAAGCTCCTTAATGTAAGTTAAAAATACCTCATTACTTCGACACATTTCCCATTTTGTTTGCAAACATTTTTTCTTGTCAGGTAGGGTGAAGGGTATGTTTTTTACATTTGTTGTGCTAATAATACGGTTAGATTGTTGAATTCAATATCAAATTCATAATTAAATGATATAGCATTATATTATTAGCTTGTTACTTTCTTGTTTCGATGGCAGTTAGTGACAGAATGCCCTAACCCTGCAAGGCACTCTACTGCATTGTAACTTTAGCCTTTAAACATTTATTTAAAGTAGGAGTTATACTAGATATAGCCTATATGCTTTAGGTTATAGATGACGTGTTGTTTAAGATACATTTTTCTCTATTGAATTACAGGATTCTTAAAATAACTTTTCGGCTTATAATTATATGGAAAACATTAATATTCTCTTTTCATCCCATACATGTATTCATTGCAAGGCATGTTAATTCGAGTAACCAAATGCCACGTACTAAAACTCCTATTCAAATTAAGGTCATACAGAAAAAGTTTATTTAAACAGTTATTTTGTTAGATGTTACTTGCTGCAGACTTATTCTGTTTTATAAAGTCAAAAATGAAGCCATTGTACAGCTAAAGTACAGCTAAATGTTCCGAAATCTGGCATCTTTTAGTTGTATCAGTACAATTTTGTTTCCAGAAATTGGAAAGTACAAACCATGTCGTAGGCAGTTTGACCTTTAAGTAGTTACCCTTTGAAAACATTGATTACATCTTGCTCTAGCTTTTTGTCATTTGTCAAAATAGGATAAAGGTAATATATAGCATTTATTCATTCACTTGGACGTTACTATTTATTGGAATCGATCAGGTTTGACTTTTCCTTTATTTCTATGATTGTTTGTTGAAATAATTTTCAAGCGGGATAAAAACACAAGGACATTTGAAGCCACATTTTATGTTTAACCATAGAAATACACAATTACATAAAATTAACCCTCTTTTCAAATCACACCATTAGTAAATATTTTATGTTAAATATACATTCAAACCAATTAAGACTAAGTAATCAAAATAGGTTTATTAGTATCTAAAGTGAATTCAGGAATGCTGGAAGGGGTTTAATAAAAATCGTATTGCAAAAAGCTGAGAAGATGCTATTGATTAAAGGACCTGTTCGACAAATAAGCCATTCCTTACATTTAGACAGGCAATTATACTAAATGTTTGTACAGACCTCCTTTTACATAGAATAAAATCTGTAAGTGGGCAATACTTTAAAATATTTCTGCAATAGATACTTCTAAATATAGAAAATGTCTGGTAGTGAAAAAGATATCAACTAAAATAATGGTACGTTCATTTATGTTAGCCAATTAAAAGAAATAGAACAACGTCCTAGTAGGAAGCATGCATTTAAAGGATTAAAAGGATACTCGGGCAAATAATGACAAAAATATCAAAATGATCTTATGGACTCAAATCCCCCTTCAATGACATTTTTTTAAGTCCTGTCATGAATTTCTGTATACATTCTACATTTTTGGGCTAGAAGTGTAAATATGTATCTTTATATGTTGAACAAAATTTAGACGCCGGCAAAATCACCGAGTTGTTTTAAAACAAGTCATATGACTTGAACCAACCCTGGAAATTACCACATCAGATATTGTCGATATTTTATGATAAAAACAAGTCTTAGGCATCCATTTGACTTGATTTTTAACGTTTCCAGAGTTCACAGTGACAACTATTGTGAAATTGTAACGCTCTAACCTGACCCACGAGGATCAAACTGGGAAACCACAGTTTTATTCTTCATAAGGAAAAAGGCTTTGTTCCTGTGACTGCCTAGTGTATACATTTTGGAGGATATTTCTAGAATAATGAATGAAAAGTTCAAAAACGAAGAAATGAAAAATTGGGCTGTGTCTCCCTTTAAAGCAGCACGCCTCCAGATATGTCCTAATTTTCATGAAAATTTTGGAAATGTAATAAAAAGTAAGATATTGTTAAGTGAACAAAGAATGTAATTGACACGTTGCAATCGGCACATATAATCCACGTAAATTACCAAAAATGGGTCAAAACATGCAAAAATAGCCCCTACTGCCCTACCGCTTAAATACTGCAAAAATAAGTCATTAATTACACACAAGATATAAATTATCACTTGAACCTTTAATATTTTTACTTTTCTTAAAATCTTAGTACATATTTCCCAAGTTTAATTTTCTTGAAATATTTTGACGCGTCAGGAGGCATGCAGCTTTAAAGCTATATTCAATAATATTTGTTTGTCGCAGGATATATTCCAGCTTTTTCTCTTTACGAATTACAGACCGCCTAGACATGACAAGCAAAAATATTTTTGATCGTAAGTATTAAACAATCGATAGTGAAATGATACTGTTTCTGTAAAGGTTTGAATCATAATTGCGAGTCTACTAAGTGTCTTTTAAAAAGGTTATTTACCTACTTTTACATATTTTATTAAAAATATTCCCAGTCTTGTGATAATAGGATTTGGTGTTTACGAAATGTAGTTAACATTTTCTTGAATGCTAGGCAAAAAAGTATGTCATAAATTTCATGAATGTATAGGACGATTACCTAAAGCATAAAGGTAGATCTAGCGTGTTCCTGCGGTAGTACAAGTACATATTTAGGGTCTTCCTATGTAGTCTTTTATATAACATTTATAAAATGTTTCATGGTATTGGGGTGTTGTTATATTGTTCCTGAGTTTTTTTGCTAGAGATTAGATAATTCTCAATTATATGCAAATGTGCATGAGAGATGTTGTTGTATCCTTTATAAACAGACTCATTTAATTGTAATTATGTATTTTTGTTCTTTACAATGCCTTCGAAAGAGTCCCATTTCAATTATTTTTACTTCATAATATGTACATGTAGTGTTAAATCAAACTATGTAGTAGATCTTTTCTTGCAGCATATGGAATTTGTTAATTTCTCAAAGTAACATAAAAATGCTGTTGAGTAAATCATGTCATTTAAATATTCCACAGTAAGACTGTATTGCTAATATCCAAATTTCAAGTAATCTTATACCGAGCAAACCTATAAAGTTGAAGTATTTTTATTTGATTTTGAACATTCCATATTAAATAGATCTCATTCTGATTGTTTGCAATTGCCAGTAGAATAACAATGAAACAGAAACATCCAAGGAAAATGCACAAAGAAGAAAACTAGCGCTCTCATACGTAATTTAAGTAGATCTTTTAGATTTCAAGGACAAACACAGTTCTCGTTCTCTGTATCTAGATAAATAAATGAATAAATAAATGAATAAATAAGTAAATAAATAAATAAATAAATAAACAAACAAATAAAATAGCTAAAATAAAAATAAGCTTATAACAAATATCTCCTCCTCAGTAACAGATTTGAGTTAATTATAATCATGTTAACTTAGTCAATTAACATGCCGGAAAGTAATTTTGATTTATTGTTATTCCATGAAAGTTATATTGGAACGAAAATTAAAACAGGGAAATTAAACAGTCTATCATAAATATATGACACCGTCAAACATATACAAGACAAACTTAAGAGCGTTCGTTATATTATCTTTAATTCCCTTATGTCTAGTTGCAAACAGTTTGAAAAAAATGTGAATGTTGCAAGTGAGGAAATGCCACGGAATGTTATCTTTTATGATACTTTTAGGATATTTATCTGGTTTGCTTGGTATTTATGAAAAAAGCGAAACAAAATATTTTGAGATTGTTTATCAATAAATAATATTTTTTGAATAAAAAGTCTTAATTTATTTCCCATTTTCATAATTTTAAACTCAGCTTTTGTTAAGAGTGTAAAGCAAGAAATATGTGAAACATAAATTCATATACAACGCAAAGTGTTATTTTCAAGTTCATTTATATGACAGCTTTTCAGGGTATTTTTCACATTATTTGGAAGTGAATTTCAAATGTATTCTCATAAGTTTGTCAATTAAATATAGTTTTGCAAAAAAAACCACAAAAAAAAAACAATCCACACATTAAACATACTTTCAAGCAACAAAAGAATATAAATTTCATTTTTAAATAAAATACATTAAAAATAAAGCATATATGATTGGGTCGAAATTCCAAAGCGTCATTGAATGATATCCTAAATTAACATTATTAATGGTAATCAGCAATACTCACGGTATGTTACGAAATACTAATATCTATTTATCGTTAAAAAGATCAACACCAACTAAAGAAAATCATCATAAACACAACAAAACAACATCTTCATCAACAACAGCAGCAACAACAGCAACAACAGCAAGGCTGTGGTAAATGTTTGTTTTTTTTCTTCGTTAAATGACCTCTTTATTAATCCCTGTTTCTGTTTTTAAAGTAAAGCATTTGGTGTAAAAATATAGGTTGTTTTCATATGATACTTAATCGTACTCTCCTGCGCATCGGTCGAATGTTTCACTAACGCTCACTTCTTACGTCTGAAGTAACGGGAGTGTATTCAGTAAGCTGCGAAGGGAGCGTAACTTAATCGATGAATAAGAATGATTAAATGATCTCTAAGATTACGACCTTTGCTATTTTTTATGACTACAGTTTGCTTACCGTAATCAGAAAATATTAAACTTTTTGAATCATATTCTTTTCATTGACTTCCTTTCGTTAGTCTGAATCTGAAGTAAAAAAGCACAAGTCTAAGAATAAGCTCGTAAATTTATAGTTATTCATTGCAATTTGCTTTCATAACTAGGAAAGAACAAACCATTTTGTAGGCAATGTGATCTCAACGTTTTTTTATCCTTTTGCAAATTTCTATATACATCTTGGGGATTTTTATTTTCTCTTTTTGCTCTAGATTTTTCTTAAAATAGGATAAAGGTAGTAATAACTAGCAGATTATCATTCACTTGTACTATGCCATTAATTAGAATTAATCAACTTTGACATTTTCTAAGATATCATTCTTTTTATTGAAGTTTGGTGATATCGTAAGGTCAACGAGAAAAACAGAATATTTCAAAATGAAAATGATGCTTCACAATTACGTGAGTTTTGTTAATTAAAAGTATATTGCTTATCTAAAAATCAAAACTGGTTAATTGTCTTAAACAAATTCACGAATGCTGGAAGGGGATTAATAAGGATGTTATCACATAGAGCTACGAAGATGCCATTGACTAAAAGGACATATCGGACAAATAAGCCATTCCTTACTTTTACACATTCAAGTAATCTATATATTTAAACAGAATTCCTGTTAACACAATAGATAAATCAGTAACAGGATTCATCGACAGATGTGTATCGAAATAGGAAATGTCAGGTAGTGAAAACGATATAAAAATTGCTATTCGTTAACATTATCCTTTATAATAACTTGGCTTCAACACTTGGTACCTATCCTACAAGTAGACCAGGCTAAGCTTGACATTCATTCATGAATTACCTTAACCTACCAGGTTTAATATCTCAATTTTGCTAAAATAGAGAAAAACAGAATCCCTAAAGAAAGTCCAACGCAACAAAATTGAAAATGTTGCAATCTCGGTTTGAATGAGCCTGTTCATGGACGATACTGCAAGTTACCGTCCACGCCCACTAGCACCGGCTTTAGCAAAAATGGTGAAATTTTGAATTTAGAAACATCCGCAGATGTGTTCATCCGGCGGTTATCATGGAACCTTCAATGTGACTCAGTAGAGCCATTCCATGAAAAGCGGCGTATGGTCTCCAAGTAAAATAATGGTTTTGCCCTAAACGAGAAAACAGTAGGCGGAACTAAATATAATGGAATTTTGAAAGGGAATCTGAGGTTATGAAGCCTGCATATCACAGATAATACTGCAAAAGACAAAATTAAAAAGAAGTCAACATTTCCTCAGGGTGATTATACAGTATTCAAGTAGGAATACTGGAGCCTAAGCTGAAAATGGCCAAATAGAAGAAACTAAAAGTACCACATAACATGAATACCCAACAATAATGTCGTGCTGAACGATCTTCAAGGATCGAAAATATAACATCATTGATCAAATGTATGGGGACACCTTTTACATTCAGGTTTGCATGTACAAAAGCAAACAGTTACGCAGGATTCTCAGTAGGGTTGATCCAACAAACTGTACTATGAGTTGATATATTGTGCTATTTTATGCATGGGCAACACCTCCTCTCTACGAAATAAAAGTAATATTCCGACCAAACAATAATCTAGCTTTGGATGAATCAATAATTTGACCATCAAAAGGTTCTAAATCACTCCAGTCAGTTACTCTTTGACGAAAGTGTCCATGAGTCATTTTTTCCTTCTTTTACGGTGCATGTACCTTATTGTCATCTTTTTCTGTTATATTTTTTGATATAACGTAATGATTTTCTTTTGAAAGTGTAATCAATTGTTTTCAAAAATATTTTTACTTTTCCGGCCGAAAATAAACATCAAGTCTTTTAGTATTCAAGGACAAACATACTGGGGTTTTCTCTGTATGATTTACAAAAGCCATTCATTACCATATTAAGCAACTTATTCATACGAATGTATCCTTTGATTTGTGAAAATAATACTGGGAATAAAGAAAAGTTTTTATCCTGTCACTTGTATCAATTTTGGCCCGATAACAAGGTGCCGTATATTTTTACTGATCTACGGCACTTGATCACGTGGTATGCATGTTTGCCGGACTACTTTTCAAGAAAAAATATAAAAACTGTCGTTAAATCTTCTGTGTGTAGAATAACGAATTTTGGAAACGTTGATAAAACTTTGTTTGTTTATTTTATTTCACTCTATAATTTTTCAAGCAAAATAAAAATTATCAAAAGTGAAATAAATGTATAACTTAACGCGTTTGCGACATTAAAATAGCGTAATTGATTTGATTGTTTTGCACGTGCTGTTTGGCGCTACATTGTGACGTCACGTAAACAATACTTTAAACGTCTGTACAGCGTTAACGACTGAATAAAAGATATTGAAACATTTCCGATAGTGTGATAAAAGGTAGTTTGCCTAATAAAATTCTTTAAAACAAAAACGGTGACAGGATAAATAGAATAATAGATTGGTGCCGTGGATGGAGAAAGTTTATCTGGCGAGGCGGAGGAGGCCGTGGATGGAGAAAGTTTCTCCATCCACGGCACCAACCTATTATTCTCTATATACATATGGAAAATAGACGTAGGCAACAAACACTGTAATTGTTTATGTACTAGTAAATGGTCAATAAAACATATTTTCCAAAGTCACCAAGCCTGTAATATTTTTTAATTCTGTCGTTTTATGTATTCTTTAGAGATTTGTTTAATTTCTCTTATTTTGTCAAAATAGTATAAAGAGGTAATAACTGGCAGCGTTGTCATACAATTAGAAGTTGGCATTTATTGGAATTAATCAACTTTAAGATTTTTTGTACGGTTTCTTTTATTAATTGAAGTAGCCATTAGCTTGAAATATCAAGGCCATTTGAAGCAGCTTTTCAAGAAATACAGAATATCTTAAATTAAAATTACAAAAGCTTATTAATTTTTTTCGCTATTGTCATTTACATGTAAAAACATTACTCAGTAATCAAAATTGATTAACTTTTAAATAAATCAATATAAGAATGCACACAAACAGCTCCGTAGATGATATTGATTAATGGAAGTCTTTGACCAATAAAGTATTTTTCCATTTTTTACTGTCAATTACACTAAATGTTTGATCAGATCTCCTGTTAACATAGAATTAACTCTTTAAGTAGGCAATTCATAAAAATGTTTCTGCAACAGATGTTAATCGATATAGAAATGTCGCGTTTTGAAAAAAAAGATATCAACAATTAAACAAGTTCATTTTCATGGGACTCCATTGAGGTTTTTTGAAATTACGGGACTGGGAATTACTTTTTTTAAATTAATGTTCTTTTTGATGTGGGTCTAGACCAATAACTTTTGTTGATCATTTCAAATCTCTCTGTTACTCTAGAATAAATATTCTTAATATGAAAAATTACCCAAAATTGAAAAGCCTTGCAACGCCTTTCACTCCAATAAGGCTAAGAATAGCACAAAAGTAGAATTTTCAATTTGTTTTGATTATATTTTTAAATCATCTTTTGCATATCTTTCTCTTTGAACTGTTCCAGCTGATCTTGTGAGAAATAAAAATTTTATACTTAAAGGCCTTTGTCCCCCAGTGGTGTTCCTTTATTACAAATTGTCAAATACTATTAGCTTAATATTGGTTTTAAGAAAATTAGAAAGTTGATTTATAGGAAGCATGCATTTGCAGAATTAAACTATATTCATTGATATGATGTATTTCTTACTTGTGAAAAAAAACATTATCACATAACCACATTTAATCGTAAGATATATCACATTATAAAGGGGTGCAGTGTACAATATTAATAATTCTATTTTTCATAGTTTAAAGTTATTATCCTTTGTTGTTTCTTTCATTTAGTGCATTTTTATGAGGCATAACTCATAAAAGTATTTGAGGTATCCATTTGGAACTTCATAATTGGAGATATCCTAAGGGTGGCGTACAGTGCACACGAATGATAACTCTACCCTTCGCATCTGCCGAGTCTTTACTATTTGTTGCATTTCATGCTGAATGAATATTTTATATTTTATGCTTAATTTTTGTCCAGAGGAGAACTTGATAAGTATTTAAGATATAAACTTCATAAGTAAGTAAATGTATTGTTTTAAGAAATATTGCAATGGAGTGAGAATGATAACTCTATCGATCATAAAATTTGAGTTATTGCTCTTTGTTACTTTGCACTCTTTATCTTGGTCCGAAGCATAATTAGAGTGGAATATAGAATGTCAATTTGAAATTTCTGAGCTAGACAGATCAGAGCAGCGCACAAAAGTGGTAACTATGTTTTTCATATTTAGTATAGTTAATGGCCTTTGTTTTTTTTATTCTAATACCTTGGCCGGAGCATAACAATGTATTTATTTAAGATATCAACTTATTTATGTTTTTGTTCAAAATTTTATAGTAGATAGATCTTTTCTTGAATATTTTTGTCCAAACCATACCTTAATAAACTTGAAATATATTACATGTGATTTAAAACTTTATTTACAAAACAGATTACAGTAAGACGGAATGCTGAGGACAAGAACGGTAACTCTCCACATCATAATTTAGGGTGGTTTAAAACCAAGATAATTAATGTAATTTCTTAATCTGTGGAGGTGGAAATAGTTTGCTTTTCGTAATGCGTAATTATGCCAAGGTTTATGAATCACAAAATTACAGACTGTCTCGCCTTGACATTTTATGAAATATTTAATGGTAAGATATAAATATCAAGAGCTAAATTATGTTTTCTTGTCATAATTGCGTGTATTCATGATGGTTTTTAAAAATGTTACATTGCTAGTTTTACACTCATTATATTACAAATATTCCCATTCCTTGCCGCTGGCTTTTGTTGCTGGGTCGGGTGGAGGTTGCATTCTTTGAACGCCGTCTTTCCTGGTTGATCTTGTTTATCATATTTAATACATTCATGCATGCTAAGCATAAAAGTCTGTCATTGATTATTCCCTGAAGATATTATTATCTTTTATTTCATAATCTGTAGTTGTAATCTAAACTGTGGAGAATTGTTGCAGCAAACGTTCCTCATGGAATATTTTATTCTTTCTAAAATGGTGTTATTCATAAAATAATGCTTATTGTTGACATTTACAATTAAACTGTATATTATGCAATGTCATTTTTCGTACCGCTAGTACTTTCATTCCAAACAATCTAAATACCAATCGAAGTTTTTTTCTAAACTATAGTTACTACATATTCAAAAAGTCTGTGTCATTGTTTGTCGTTGCATGTAGTATATCAACAGTTCAATAGGTGTAGGAAAAATATCCACATCAAAGTTAATTAACACGGGAGGAAACAATTGCCCTCATACATGACATAAGTAAGTTAATTGTTATTACACTTGTTATTATTCAGGGAAACATTAGAATGTTTATTCTCTGTATTACTGACAAAAGCCATTCATTAACACATTAAACGACTTATTTAGAAGAAGTTTCAAGCAGGCAAACGGACTGAATGACAAATCTTCATTATATACTCTTAAAATAATACCAGTATGCCTTTATTCATTATAATCAGGAAACTATTGCAATGTTATTTTGTGTAGTTCGTTTTCTTCAACCATGTTTACAGCCCACCAAAGCCCAACCTGTTAAAGGGGAGCTATTATTATCACCCTATTCCCCTCGTTCGTCGTGAACATTGTAACTGAAACATCTAATACGAAAGTGATGGAACAATACAAGAAATATTATTGGATATTCTCCTTTTAAATTTGCTCAACCGTTCTGCACCTGGACAAGAGCAGCACCAGAGCTAAAATAGAAATCTCTAAAACGACATCTCATCCTTAACTACTAAGTAGAATTTGATGAAACTACAAAGGAATTATTATTTTGTTAATATTTACTACATACAATGTAAATATATTGGAAACCGTGGCCGCCATACCTTAAAATAGAAATACTCTTTAAATGACATCTCCTCCATATTCGCTTGATAGATTTGAAGAAATTATACAGACATGCACATTACCAGTTCCCTCAAAGAATTGCTTAATTCTGTCCTGTCTGTTAAGCAATGTTTAGTTCTCTTGAAGACATTTCAAGAGTAGATAGATAAAAAATCAAGAAAAAATGTAGATATATTATTTCAAATTATATCTTGCTAGTGCTATTTCATTTTCAGTCATTTTGCAAAGGTTAAAACAATTATATCTTAAAGATATAAAACTATGCAACAATAACTAAACATATATTATTTTCTTCGAAAAACTGCATGAATGGACTGCATAACTATGGAAAATAATATGGCACGTACAATATCAGCAAAACTTGCACAATGACACAAAAACAAGAGAAAAAAGAGCAAGAAGATTTGGGAAAGGGCCTTCTTGTTTGACAATGTAACTTATTAATATAGTGTCCAAACATTGTCTAAGAAATACCAACATAATTATGGTTATATATCTATATATATTTTATGGAATGTCTTGACTTTAACAAAATGATTTTAGATTATGATATAATATTTTTTCCTTGTATACAAAGTAATGTACAAGTATGTAATGCCTGTTTATTATTGTGTCCTTAGATAAATTGATTTCTTGTATTTTAAGATAATTACAGAAAACAAATGACTCCATGTGGTTTGTCGCGATAAAGTAATCCCCAAATTCTGGACAACATAAACACTGACATTTTTTAAATATGAAACTAAATTTCTTTTTATTTAAGTCATATACATTATTAAAATAAATCTTTCAAGTTCTTCAACTCCGTATAGTTTTGGTCATATTTATTTAATTGTACTTCACAAATTCGGAAATTGCAAAACGTGGGTAAGGTTTCAATTTTATTGATAGTTTTAATAGGACGTGTTGTAAGGGAAATCTTACCAGATTGTAATGTTGGGTCGTTATTTTTTCATTGACTTTTATTAGTAACTGATTCCAATACATATAGTTTGATTTCCATTTAGGCCGGTGCTAGGAGGGAGGCGTGGGGATGTTACAATTTTCTTTTATTTAACTCGCATAAACACAAAATGGCCTGATAGCATCTTCAAATACTTTCATATGTAAATTCAATATGTCGTACTTGCAAAAGTTCAAACATTTTATAATATAACTGATATGAATTAGCCTGGTTTGAATAAAAAGCTTTGCAACGCTATTCATTTTGGGTAATTTTGCAAAATATGAATGATAATTCAGGAAAAACAGTTTTTAAAATAATGGTTCTTTACAAATTGAGCAATGTTTTATTTTATATTTATGTCCTGTTTGTCTGAGGAGTAATTCTCACCTTATCTCATCTTATGATTTTGTCAATCACTGGCCTTTTTGTGGAATTAAACTTCTCAGTATTTCTATCACTGTCATTCTTGTACAACAGATAACACTTTTCTTTTTTCTTCATCTTTATAATGAATTATACAAATGAAAATGCAGTTAATGAGGCCGAATAATGTCAGATACTAAATACCATGTAATTAATCCCCCTATCGAAACCAAGGTCATACAAGAAGCGGTTTGATTAATATATATTTTGTGATAGAACAAGCTTAATTTCCTTACTTATGTACAGAAAAGGGATAAACTAGAATCTTATCATAAAAAATACACAAAAATGGTATGGATCAATAAATGTCATTGACCAATAAGGCATTTCGTCCATTTTTATTAAAGCTTGATTATCCTGATGATATTTTATTAAAGCCTTGAATCGTGTGAACTTTATAGCTTCTAGTGTTTAAGTATATTATCAACATCTTATTGCGATACAATTAAAAAAATGTAATAATAGGTATTGAACATGATAATAAATCACTAACCATTACGAAATACTTCCTCTGACATGACAATTTATTTTAAGGGCATTTAAGTAAGTATTATAGTCAGTAAAATATTAATACAAGTAGTGAGATGTATTTCTGTAGTTTACGATTGAATCCTCATATCTTGTTTTAAATTTGCCTTTCGCAAAAGTATCTACTTTTATTTGTCATGATATCAGCTCCTCGCCCTTGACAGCTTTTAATAGGAATTTACGACAAACGAGACGGTATTTAACAAATGTGTATCCACGCATGCTAAGTTAAGACATAATTTCCTGTCGTAGATTATTTATCAGTAGTTAAAAGGCGCGTCTACAAGTGGTGACCTTATATCATTTTTAAGCCTCAATCTATGATAAAAGTTTCCGTAAAGAAATACTGTATTATTAACACCTTGCAAAGGTCACGCTGTGTATTTGGTACATATTACGTATATATATATTTTTGTTTCACAAGACATTTAAGGATATATATATTAGTCAAAATGAGAATTGTTATTTCCCCCAGTGGCTGTTTGCTTTAAGACCCATCGTGCCTCGGAAATGCTGTCAGTTTTATTTTTCAAAAACTTTTCACTTTTGGTATTTGTTATAGCTTCCAAAACAAATACTCATTTGCCATATGGATTAACAATCTTTGCTTCTTTTATTAAGTTGACAATTGGTATGATTGTTGTGAATTACTATTTTGTATGGAAATCTTAATACTACCTATTTATATTCTGCTACTTTTGCGTTGTAAATTCATCCATCGCTTGGTTAACTAAAATTTTCATTATATGTTTTGTCAAAGGAATTAAATAATAGATGTACATCTTCCATACTTTCTAGCAAATTGTCTTGTATACTTCGTTGAAGTTATTTACATAGATGATTATGAATGAGTGTAGGTTTAATACTAAATTTTTTGAACGAGTGGAGGCTTGCATAATATTATTTTATTGAACGAGTTAAATAAATTTAGTATAGAATCTACACAAATATCATATTATATTTATCACATATTCAAAAAGAAAACGGATTATAGTTAAGAAGAGTCATTTTCCATTGACGTTTCTAAAGCGTAAACTTAATATTAGCGCACTTTAACGCTATGCACGTCAGTTTTATTACACTAGTGTAATACCGTTTAATAAATTTAATGGTATATATGTCAATATAATAGTTAGTGTTCATACATCTGTTTAATATGTCTAAGCCAGAAAACAGTTGTATCTCATAATTCTATCAACATATTTTTTTTGCGACAAATCAGACTAATCGATTGGAGCCTCTAGATGCAATGCAATGTGCGTAACACACACGACTAAGTTTCTTATTACAATGCTATCTACTGTTATATTTATTAAGTGTATTTCAAGGTGAAAAACCCCAAAGGCATGGACCTTTCCTTGTTAATATTCTATTACATTAATTATTTATTCATGAAAAGAGAGTTTTTTCGACAGGAAAGAAAAAATCAATAAAGAAAGAAATCATTAAAAATAAACAAACAATATGTTTAAAAAAAGCAAATGAATAAAATTTTAAAGAAAAAATAGACAATTTAGAATTGCAAGCCCACTTTATAACGTGCATCATCTCTTAGAACCTTTTTCAAAGGCTTGAACAGTATAAAATCTAAGTCTCCAGATATAAAAATATTTATATGTTTACGTGAGAACGTCGGTGACAAAAAGTACCATCCGAATACCGTGACATTAAATGATGCTTCATAGACGGAAACATTTTCCAACAAACTTGTTTCTACATAAATCACATTTAAATATGAATAAAGAAAACTTTAGTATTTCTAGTTGCTGAAGGAAATGTCAGCATTAGCATGAATTAATCAACATTTTATCATTTGAATAATGCATGATTAATACGTAAACAATTAATGAAAAGTATCCATTATCGAAATCCGTGCATGTGTTCAAAGTTCTAATATGCATTTAAACCATGGTGTTGATAAGAGTCCATATACATGGAATAGATGAATACAACTCCTTATATAAAAAGAATAGTTAATGACAAAGTTCTGTTGATTTTTGGCCGTTCTTGGCAAATATATCATTGTATTTATTTATTTTTACATTATCAGATATCCGAAATATTTTTAAAGATCTGCTAATATAGACTTCAACATTTATTTTTATCATACATCAAATTGCTCCTACGTATATCAATTAGGAAATGTCGATAATGACATAAGATGATATCAACAAATTGATATGTGACATTCCTTATTTTCTGCAAGCATGCAGACGGACTGAATGACCATTCTTCATTATATATTCTTAAAATAATACCAGACGTCCCTTTATTCATTACAATCAGGAAACTATTGCAATGTTATTTTGAGTAGTTCGTTTTCTTCAACCAAGTTTTCAGCCCATTGTAAAAGGGGAGCTATTGTTATCACCCTATTCCCCTATTCCGCTCGTGCGTCGTGAATATTGTACCTCAAATACCTCCTTCAAAAGTGATGGAACTTTATAAAAAATATTAGTAGATGTTCTTCTACGAAAATTGCTTAACTGTCCTGCAGCTACACAAGAGAGATGACATAGCTAAAACACATTTCATCAACCACTAGGTAGATTTTAATGAAACATCAAAGGAATAAATAGTTGAGATGCCTTTACATAAATGCTTAAATCGTTCTTATCTGTTGGAAACCGTAGCCGCCAGAGCTCAAAATATACATGTATATAAACTTTAAATGACATTTCCTATATATTTGCTTTATACATTTGAATAAATTGAAAAGACATGGACATCCCCTGGTCCCTCAAAAAAAGTTGTTTAATTTATTCCAGTCTGTTGAGCAAGGTTGGTTCAGTTCCCTTTAAGATATTTTAAAGAGTGGATTACTCCAAGATCAAGATGGAATATAAATATATTATTTTATTTTTAATTATGACTTGCTACGCTATTTCATTTTCAGTCAATTGGCATGGTTAAAAACAATTATATTTTAAGGATATATAACTATGCAACAATAAATAAACATTAATAATTTGTCTTCGATAAGGTGCATACCCGAACGTAACTAAGGGAAAAAGTCACGTACAATATCAAAAGATCAAACAGAAGTGCTACAGACATTGCAAAATAGTACATAGTAAAACTTGCACAATGACAGGAAATAAGGCAACAATCATGAATTGTATACAATAGCAAGTGTAGTTTATATTTTACTTCTTTGCTTTTGTTTAAAATAAAAGTATAGAGGCTTTATTAGACTTATAAGGGGTATATCAACAGTACTGTTAAGTTTGTTACACTATGTGAAATAAATGGACTTCAGTGACCACTTTGTTTTCTTCATGAACTCGTCATTTCTGAAAAAAAAATTCAGAACAAAATTGTGTATTTGAAGGATAAAAATGTGAAATGTGAAATTACAAACAGGAAAACATAAAAAAGGTTCATAAAGAAGGTTCATAAAGAAAGAAAGAAAAGAAGGGGAAAAGACCATCGGGGAAAGGGCCTTCTTGTTTGACAATGTAACATGTCAATTTGTCTATATTATTTCGACAAATTGTCTAAAAACTACCTACATAGTTATGTTTATTACCCTTCCAGATTTTTTTCCGCCATTTGGATTGGAAATTGATCACCCGAAAGAAATTGATATAACCGAGCCAGACGTGTAATATACACACTTAATTTCCCCGTTGGCTACCCCACGTTGTAAACACCATCGCTGTGGCAATGCGCGTACGGTTTGATTTTACGGGATTTAAATTCCGATTTACAAGCACTTTTTTAAACTGTCAAATGATCAATATTTACCAAAATAGAGTAATGATACATATTCTCATCAGTATTGAAAACAAATATGACCTTGTGAAAGCTTGATATTAATTCAAAAAAGTGCGTTCAACAAACTACTCCTTTTCTCTTGTTTACATTCGTTATGTTCAAAAGAAAATACGTCATGTATTTATGTGACGTCATATTGTGGTTTTGGGGTACCCTAAAGGGAATCTTATTTCGACGTTTCATTTGAAGTAACAATGATTTATTTTAAAATCGTCTTAACTCGGAAGGTGGGGGGTAATAAAGTTATTATTTTGGTTTTGGAGTGATATATTTGGATATTTTACCTGCCAAGATAAAATATCACCCTCGCCTAACGTCTTGGGTGATATAATTTCTTGACAGGTAATATATCCACATATACCACTCCAAAACCGAAATAATATATAATATATGTGCATGTTTATGGATTGCGTTGACATTTACAAATAAAATTACTGTATTTTATTTGTTCATTGTATACAAAGTGATGTACTATTATATAATGTCTGTATATTATTGTGGTCAATATAAATTGATTTCGTGTATTTTGGAATAATTCCAGAAAAACAATGGTTTAATCTGGTCAGGTCTGTATGTTTGCCGAGATAGAGTAACTGCCAAATTCTGGACGACTTAAACACTGGGATTTTTTTAAATATGAACAATTATCTACCTGAAATTATTTCTATTTGAGTCGTAGAAAATTAAAAATAATTGTTCAAGTTCTTAAACTACATACAATTTTTTGGTCATATCTATTGAATTGTACTTCACAAATTCGGAAAGGAATGATTCAACTTTATGATAGTTTTAATAGGATATGCTGTAAGAGAAATCTTCCAAGATTGTAATGTTGTGTTGTTATCATTTCCTTGACTTTTATAAATAACTAATTTCAACACATTTAATGAAGATTGAATTCCGTTTTTGTCCGTGCTAGGGGGCGTGGAGATGTTACAAACACAAAATGGCCTGATAGCATCTTCAAATACTTTCATATGTAAATCTGTTATTGGTTTAAAAATCCGAGAAATGATACATAAATCACGGAAAAATATTTCAAGTCCCATCATGTCAAAACTCTTAAGTAAGACTCAATGACTCAATTGCGAATCCCGTCGAGGCGAATATAGAAATCTATTTCAAAGGTTTTAGAATACCTGTTTCTTTTTAACAAAGTGAGCAAATTGATGCTTTATTTTATATTTTGTCCTGTTTTGACGAGGAGTAATTCTAACCGCCTATCATCTTTTTTAAATGATTTTGCTTCTTCGATATCATCAAACACTTGTCTTTTTGTTGAATTAAACTTCTCATATTTCTATCACTGTCAACAAATAACACTGTTCTTTTTTCTTCATCTCTATAATCAATAATACAAATGAAAAAACAGTGAAGGAGACCGAATTATGTCAGATACTAATTACCATGTTATCAATTCTCCCATCGAAACCAAGGTCATACAAGAAGAAATTTGATTAATATATATTTTATAATAGAAAAAGCTTTATTTTCTTACTCTGAATAGGAAAGGGATAAAGTAGAATCTTATCATAAAAAACACATAAATGCTATTGATTAATTAATGTCATTGGCCAATAATGCATTTCGTCCATTTTTGTTAACGCGTGATTGTCCTGATTATATTACATTTAAGGCTTGACTCGTGTGAACTTTATAGCTTCTAGTGTTTAAGTATAATTATCAACATCTTATTGCGATACAATTAGAAAAAATTTAATAATAGGTATTGAACATTATAATAATTTATTATCTTTCACGAATACTGCCCTTGACTTCTCAATTAATTTTAAGGGCATTTAAGCAAGTTTAATAGTCGGTAAAATATTAAAACAAGTAGTGAGGTTTATTTCTGTAGTTTACGATTAAATCCTTATAGCTTGTTTTAATGTTGCCTTCCACAAAAGTATCTACATTTATTTGTTATGATATCACATCCTCGCCCTTGGCAGTTTTTAATAGGAATTTACGACAAACGAGACGGTATTTACACAAATGTGTATCCACGCATGCTAAGTTAAGACGTAATTTCCTGTCGTAGATTTATTATCAGGAGTTAAAATACGTATCTACAAGAGGTGACCTTATATCATTATTAAGCCCCAATCTAGGATAAAAGTCTCTGCATAGAAATACTGTATTATTAACACCTCGCAAAGGTCACGCTGTGTATTTGGTACATATTCAACATATATTCATTTCACCAGGTTACATATTAGTAAAATGAGAAGTGTTTTTTTTTTCTTTTAGACTCGTTATGCCTCGGAAATGCTGTCATATTTATTTTTCAAAAACTTTTTATGTTTGGTAAATTGTTATAGTTTCCAAAACAAACACTCATTTGCAATATGGATAACCAATCTTTGCTTCTTTAACACAGTTGACAGTTGGTATAATGCGTGTAGTGAATAACTATCTATATGGAAATCTTAATACTAGCGTGTTTAATTTTTTCTACTTTTGCGTTGTAAATTTATCAAGCGTTTCGTTAACTGACTGGCCGAGGAAGAAAACTTAAATTTTTATTTTAAGTTTTGTTAAAGGAATTAAATAATAGATGTACGTGTCCAATACCTTGTAGCAAATTGTAGTGTAAACTTCATTGAAGGATATTGAAAGAGTGTAGGTTTATTACTAAATTTATTGAACGAGTTGAATAAAATCATAATATGCGAGCCTCTGGCGAGCATAATATTGTTTTATTTAGCGAGTTCTATCAATTTAGTATACGAGTGTTGTTCGAAAAGTATATACGTCAATATAAGTATACAATTTTACATTAGACAAATATCGGAATATGTCGTCAATATACGGTGAAAAAATCAATACAAAATGTTTACAAATAACAATGCTGTGAAAGTTGTTCGAAACCCTGTGCATGCTAACAAATCAATAAATAACGTTCATGACGTCGTAAAATAAACCCAAAATGTAACAAGTGTCATTCTTACTGAAAGTAGTGTCCTTAATGCTCTAGGTGTTTGAATCATGTAATTATGACCAGGCTTCTTCATATGTAAAGATGAAGCGAGAGACAAAGTGATCAAAATCTTATTCTACTCTAAGACAAAATAATAATGATATGAAAAAAATGCCTGCAGCCGGTGGTCATAATTATCACTTTTCTGGTATATTTTGTTTAATCTGGAAATTCAACAGGCATGGACTTAAAATGTTAATGCAAAAGCGTTTTATATTAATAATTTACACATCTCATTGTTTTTCTTTTTAAACAATGTGAGTATGTACAGTGAAATAACAATATTTATCAATTAAAAGTATATTTTTCTACTGAGCACAGGCTATCATTTATTTAAACCAAATTGTAAAAAATGCTACTTATTTTTACCGTTTATCATTATTATATTAGTTTATTGATTCCACGTTTAAGTGTTAAACAAATGTCTCATATTCAATCAGTCAGATAAGTTGACCCGAAGCAGACATAAATATGCCGCACAGTTTGCAAACCAAACCCTTCGTAACGCTTTTTACAATTGACATCATAACATCCCGTCAACTTTCCGATTTCATCCTTCCCCTCACCTGTAAGTGATCTTGTGAAGGCCGTTTTCGAATTGTTTGCGCCAGTTTAAAGCAAGTGTTCTGATAACAAGATCATTGTGCTTTGTTGATAAAATCATTTTATATGAATCTGAATGAGTATAACCCATATGTACACAAATTTTAACGATTGCACGAATTTTCTTTTTGTTATCGATGTTTTATTTCTACATTTAACGATGTGACCATTGCTGATCAAATTTTAATTATTAAGCAATTGCCTGTCCGAATGACGTAAAATTTAAACATTATGCCACTTAAATATAATTAAACAATGTGGTGGAATATGTGTACAAATAGATTATAAATTATGAATTAATTAGAAGTACAACTTAGCTTCAATAAATATTGTGATGCGTTGCGGCGGTTGCGTGATTCAAATACGCGTTTAGCACAATAAATTAATAAATTTATGCTAAAATTGGAGAAAATATGTTACGATCGCTGTGCATTTGAAAGTATTCTAAATTGAATATATAGGAATATGAAACACTCTTAATCCTATTACATTTTGAACTAACCTCGTAGAATCTACACAAGTATGATATTATATTTATGACATATTCTAAAAGAGAACGGTTTATAGTTAAAACGAGTCATTGTTCATTGACGGATCTATAGTGTTAATTTTTTTATGCTATGTATATACGTATATCACGTCAGATTTATTACACTAATGAAGTACCTTTTAATAAATTCAATGGTATATTATATGTTATTTTGGTTTTGGAGTGATATATGTGGATATATTACCTGTTAAGATTTTATATCACCCGAGCCGTTAGGCGAGGGTGATATTTTATCTTGGCAGGTAATATATCCACATATATCAATCCAAAACCAAAATAATAATTTTATTACCCTTCCCCTGCCGAGTTTAGACGATTTTTTAAAAAATCATTGCTGTTTCAAATGAAACGTCGACATAACATGCCCTTTATGATACCTCTTCGTCACAACATGACGTCACATAAATACATGACGTATTTTTCCCGTACCTTACGAAAGTAAACAAGAGAAAAGGAGTAGTCTTTTGAACGCACTTTTTTGTAATTAATATCCAGCTTTCACAAGGTCATATTTGTTTTCAATACTGATGGTAATATGTATCATTACTCTACTTTGGTAAATATTGATCATTTGACAGTTAAAAGGTGCTTTTAAATAGGAATTTACACTGCGTAAAATCGAATCATACGCGCATCACCTCAGCGCATATTGCTTACAACGTTGGTTACCAAACGGGGAAATTTAGTGTGTATATGTTACCCGTCTGGCTCGGTTATATTAATTTCTTTCGGGTGATCAATATCCAATCAAAAACGCGGAAAAAATCTGGAAGGGTAATAAATATCAATATAATGTGTTCATATATCTGTTTAATATATCTAAGCCAGAAAACAGTTGTATCTCTTAATTTTATTAACATAATCTTTTTGCAACAAAACAGACTAATCAATTGCCTTATAGATGCAATGCAATGTGCATAACACTGACGACTAAGTTTCTAATTACAGTGTTACCTAATGTTATATTTATTCAGTGTTTTTCAAGGTAAAAAGTCCCAAGGCATGAACCTTTCCTTGTTAATATTTAATTTTATTAAATAATTTTATTAAAATTTATTCTTGAAAAGAGAGTTTTTTAGACAGGAAAGAAAGATAAATAAAGGAAGAAACCATTAAAAATAAATAAACAATATGTTTAAAAAAATGAATAAAACTTCAAAGAAAAGATAGACAGCGTAAACTTGCAGCCCACTTTAAAACGTGCAATTGAACAGTATTGAATCTTAATCTCCAGATATGAAAATATTTCTTTATCTGTTAACATGAGGATGATTGGTGACAATGAGGACCATCCGAATGTTTTCAATTGATGTAGCAAATATCAGCATTAACATGAATTTATCTTCATTTTATCATTTGAAGGAATACATGATTGATATATAAAAATAAATGAAAAGCATCCATTTTCGAAATCTGTGCTTCTGTTCAAAATTCTAACATGTATTCAAACCATGGTTTTGATGAAGAATCCATATACATGAATAGATGGATACGATTTCTTATATAAAAATGTTAATGGTAAATTCTCTTGATTTATGGCCATTCTTGGCACATAAATCATTGTATTTATTTTTACATTATCCGAAGTATTTGTAAAGATCGTCTGCAAACAAAATTAACTTAGATCATACGTCAAATTGCTGCTACGTAAATATAATTAGGAAATGTCTGATAATGACAAAAGATGATATCAACAAATTGATATGTGTCATTGTTTATTTATGCTTTCAATAAGTAGAAATTAGTAAACAAAGTATGGAAACCAAATGAAAAAAAACATGCATTCATAGAATGATTTATCATTATTAGCTTATAAGTGGGTTATATCGTCTCATCGACGGCCGACGAGTTGTCTGCTCAGATAACAAACAATTGTTGTCTTTATCATCATACAACACACTTTGTTTGTATGTTATTTAACAGTCATCCAAGAGTCAGTTTATAGTTTGCATGTGACTATAAACAGATGTCCAAAAAGATAAAGGTCAATATCAATATAAAAAGGCATGTGTCACAAAATGTTTATAATATGTAAAACAATCAGAAAATAGATGGAAAATGAATGCGTATGACTGCGTTAAACTGAATATTTTGTACGAAGATGTATTAAACCCTTATCAATCTAAATATCTAAAAATGACTTGTCCGTCTTTGACGTAAAGGCATTCTCCGCTTGTTTGGAAAAAAATGATTGAATGGCGAACATTGCATAACATGGTTGCACTACGGTTGATCAAGGTAGGTACTAGTCACTTTTATTTTGATCCCATTTGTTTTTATTTTCTTCCCCTAATCAAAACAGTAAAGCCTGGCAAAATTCTTTAATCCGCTTTTTAAAGTAAATAATATGCCATTACCTAACAGATATATTTTATGTTATGTATATTCTATGATTTTTTCTTCACGAATAATCTTTATTTATTCTCCTTTATATGCTTTTCATTCCCACTTTATACTCTTTAAGGTATACCGTTACAAATGATTCCAATTTTATTGTCATTAATGATTAAATCGTGTATTTTGATAAAGTTTATAACTTCAAGAAGGTGTGTCAGAACGTGTGTCGTAAAAGAGTTGTAAGATAATTTATTTATTTCTATCTACCATAAAGAGTCCAGATATTTTGTATCTTTTAAGAGTTTACTTTTCCATTCTAAAAAAAGTCACTTAATGTACAACAAATGTTTTAAACGTTGTGCTTTAATTTCCACAGAACATTAAAAGTTACTTTTGTTGAAGTCAAATATATGCTTTTTGAAATCATATTAATGTGTTCCTCCTGAATTGATTGCAATAGAGATCTAATTGATATTTGAAAGGAGTGGTGATATGAACGCAGCCATTGTAATATTATCAACTTGCCATGGGAATTCAAAAGACATTTTAGCGCAATGTCAAGTTGAAAATGTTTTGTTTTTTTTTATCAATTGAGGGTAAATGTATATCTAGTGGTATAATATTACATGGTGATTTTTTGCTTACATGTTGTCTTTAATCAGGTTGTGTATCTACTTTAAATAACCGCAATGGTCTTGTTGGAAAAATATTAATGAAATGAGAGTAAAAAAAATCTGAAGGTATAATATAAGGGAATGATTTCGTAAACAGGCTGAGTATTTGGTACTTAAACATTTTGATACATAATTTATTGCGGTGATATTTTAAGTCTTTGTCAATTTTATATCCTCAATTGGATTTGATGGAAACCAAGTCTTACATGTCACGCAAGTTCAGTTGTATGCCTCATATGTCGTTTATAGGGTATTACTCTCAACTGTTCCTTTTAAGTAAAAGTGCAGGGATATTGCTATTACATGTACCTGTCATAATGTATTTTATCAAGATTTCGATTTTTTAATCTCCGCATTGTGTTAAAATAATGAAAGTTTACTTTTCTAACTGCCAGAGTATACAAACAAAATAAAAACGTCTATCTTAACTATTGTCCTAAGCGGACGGACATCAAAACAATGTTCATGTATATTCACAATATTTAACTTATCTCTTTCAGTTTTGTCCATAAAAGGGTACACGTAATCACGCTTATTTATGAAAGAAAAGAAAATACATGTTAACATGTAAGCTGATTTTAAAATTGAGTCAATAACCGCGTTCAAAAACTACCGGAAGGAAAATATGTAAAGCATCAATTTGCTTATGAGGTATATGCGTGTGACCGACAATTCTTATTGTAGACATAATAGTGCTCAGTAATAGTGAATACTTATTCGTGCGTTTTGGACAGACAAAATAAATAAAAATAATAATTACTGGCAATATAAATTCAGTTTTGTAATTTTTATTTAATACGAACATTGTGAAAGTTTTGAGTCTTACGGTTATGACTTCTCGCAAGAAATGAACATTAGCTGGTGATTATACACTCAATATAGCCCATTGTCTTCCTAAGTATGAAGCATATACTTTTACTTTACATATTATCTTTGACCCGTTTACATCGCATGGGTTTTTCAACAGTGAAATTGATCTGTATTTTAATGCATTAATCTTATTCTTTACATTCTGAACATTTTCACTTGCGGATTGTTTTTGACAACAACAGCGTAGGCAGGAAATCATGACAACTTTTTTGTACATTCTATGGTATCATTTAACTTTATTCACATTCATGATGATTTGGATGGAAAGGAAACACAACGAACAATCAAAACGAAAATTTCAGTGAACATTAATGTTTATTCTAAGAATGTTTGAGATAAAGTTCTTTAAATAATTGATTCATGATGGTATATACATATCACGATCAACATTTTCATAAATATATCAATGTAAGTATCTGAATTATATTCAAAACGCCTTTACTATGTTTTCTCTATCATTTATTTTCTTTGGATCATAACATACACAAATACAACACACCAAAAACATTTCAGCATTTCACTTATTCTGATCGCGTCCGCTCTACACCAATGCAATTTATTTGTCTTATTGTAAGATCCTGAACATTTTCACTTGCGGAAATGATGTCTGTGACAAAAGTGGAAGCAGGAAATCATGTTAGCTATTATGTACATTATATGTTTTCATCGGGATATTTTATCTTAACGACATGAATAAAAAATAAAACGTTAAGAACAAAGAGAAAATGTTTCAAAATTCTGTATTAAAACAAACTATTTTAATGACCCCTTTTTCCAACAAAATAATCGTATATATAAAGACGCAGCAATCTCGTACTACTTGTTAAAAACTTGAAGGCATTTTCCAACTGCATTAAAAAAAGTTGTGTTTAGAATTTTTCTATATTGCCTCCATAAGTACAGGAAAGGGAAAGTTCTCGAAACTATGTGATAATATAAATAAAGTGGTTTAAAATGTTTTTCTTTGCATTTATATATTAAAACTAATTGTTGAATATGTTTTCAATTTGATAGCGAAACTAATGCAATTTCTGTTAACAATTTTGTATATAACTGACCTTAGTAATCCTGTAACAACACTAGCAGATTCGTAATGATTGTTTGCTAAAGTTTTTGTCTCGCAGTCTTTCTACATTGAAGAGCGGTATTCTAAATGTGGACAGAAATATGGTACATAATTATATACTATCAAGTATTTCTCTTTTGATCAAGGTAGGTACTAGTTTTTAAATTTTGGAAGAGGCTCCTGAAAAATTTTGTCACTAATACAGAGAATAAACATCATCTTTTTCTTCTCTGAAAAAAAAGAAGTGAAATATTTTTCATTGGTGTATAGGTATAAAATAAAGAACACAAGAACAAATTCAGCAAATTTTGGGGGCCTCCGTGGCCGAGTGGTTAAGGTCGCTGACTTGAGATCACTGGTTTCTCGCCGCTGTAGGTTCGATCCTCACTTGGGTCGAAATCTTTCATGTGAGGAAGCCATCCAGCTGGCTTACGGAAGGTCGGTGGTTCTACCCGGGTGCCCACTCGAGCCTGAAATAATGCTTGAAGGGGCACATGGGGTCTTCCTCCACCAATAAAAGCTGGAAAAAAATCGACGAAAAAATCTCGGCGGGACGCTCTAGGATGGCCCGACTTGAGTGTACGGTCGCCCATATGGGCTTTCCGGCGGCGACCTTAAAAAAAACGCATTAAAAAAAATTCAGCATTATGTTAGTTTTATAACTGTGTAATATATTGAGGTAACATTTTTACATTTTTATTATTTGTTTCATTAAATGGCAGATGAGGGCGTAATGCACAATTGCTGAGCCTTATTTTCTCACTGTATATCCTAGAAGTGTGCTGCAATTGCGACGCATGAGGTCCTTAGATAAGCCGCTCTCCCTTGCAAATTTCCGTCCGAGTACATACCTATAGCTTAATAACAATTAACTCACGTTTGCCACGTATGAGGGCGTTTTTTTTCTCCCGTATAATTTTTCTCTGATGTGGATGTTTTTCCTACAATCATTGAACTGTTGATAATCGACAAACAATGACACAGACTTTTTAATATGCCATGTACTAGTGTTTAGAAAAAAATACTTTAACACGTAATTACATTGCATGATATACATTATAACTGTACTTTTCAACAATAAGCATTTTATAATCATCATCATTTAAAAAAAATATTACAAGAGGAGCTTTACCTGCAACAATTCTCCATAGTTTATATTAGAACTACATATTATGAAATAAAAGATCTAAAGCCTCTAGAACGCATTGTAACAACAAAATACATATTATGCAGACGCCGTTTTACTAAGTCTGTTCATAAGAGGGACTGCCACTTCCCTAAAGCACATTTACTTATAACTAAGCAGTACTTAATATGCAGTAAAAGGTGATCAGACAAATATGACAACACTGAGATGTGTCCTTTCTTACAGTTGATATATATCATTATAAAAATTGATATATGAAATGCCAACTAAAATGACCTTAAAGATATAGTTGAAGTAGGAAAGAACAAGTACACAAAAGTAGCCTGTAGATTTTGATATAGTCAATGGGAGTTATGTCCTATAACTTCAGGGAATAATAATGACATACTTTTATGCTTAGCATGCATAAATATATTACACCTCATTTCTTTAACTTCAAATTCTATTAAGGCTATAAAGATTTCCATGTAATGGGAATATCTGTGATTTAAATACTGTAAAAGTAGAAATGTAAACTTTTTTAAAAGCCTGAATACACGCAATTATGACAAGAAAACATAATTCAACTCTAAATATCTCACCAAAAAGATTTCATAAAATGTCAAGGCGAGACAGTAGGTAATTCTGTGATTGATAAATCTTGGCATAATTAGCATTACGAAAAGCAAACTATTTCCACCTCCACAGATTTAGAAATTATATTCAATAGCTTGGTTTTAAACCATAAATTATGATGTGGAGGGTTAATGTTCTTCTTCTCAGCATTCATTCTTACTGTAATCTGTTTTGTAAAAAAAATTTCGAATCACATGTAATAGACTTAAAGTTTATTAGGTTATGTTTTGGAAAAACATATTTAAAAAAAAGTTCAAGCTTTATAAAGCTTTCATGGAACGATGTGGAGAGTTATAGCCAAAATCCAGTGCACTCTTCCTTAATTATATCTGTTACCTATAAAGTTGATATTCCAAACACTTTTGCGCTGTGTTCTGAACAGAAAAGAAAGCATGAATAACAACAAAGATAATAAAAAGATAATTATCATTCTTGTTCATTGCACACCTTGATAAGATCTATCCACCATAAAATTTTAAGTTGATATCTCAAATACAAATCTGGTTATGCTTCGACCAAGATATTAAAATAAAAACAAAGGGCAATAACTAAACAAAATATGATAAACATAGTTACAATTTTTGTGCACTGCTCTGAAATTTCAAATTGACATTCCAAACACTTTTCGAATAATGCTCAGGACTTAGATAATGAAAGAAATTAACAAAAAGCAATAACTCAAATGCATGATGGGTAGAGTACTCGTTCCCCCACATCATTGCAATCCTCCTTAAACAATTTATTTACCTTTAGTTTTAAGTTATAGCTTAAATAGTTTTCTTCTCTAGACAAATTTAATTTTAGCATAAAATATAAAATAATGATTAAAGGTCCATTATTCTTCAAAGATGCTATCAATTTTATTTCTGAAAACCTTTTCAGCTATGGTATCTTATTACATCTTCCGAAAACTTATTTGTTTGACATATAAAATACATTTTGCTAACTAGCTTTGCTAGCAACTGGTATTATTATATTAAAGTAGTATTGTGTATGGAAGTCAAAATACTGCTTTGTTTATACTTTGTTACCTTAAAGTTTGCGACACATTACTACAAAATCAGCTCTACTTTCTTCAGTTGTTAAACATTTTTAATGCTCTAAATTCATTATTAAAGCATTATTAAACAAATGTTTAACATTTCTAAAGATATTTTTTAAATGTATGGTTTTCTAGGGCATAATGTGCACAAGAAAACAACAATGAGCAAAGATATATAATCCATGCGCTCTGTATGTCACTTTCAAGATGTCTTAACGTATGAATTTACAAGTTGATTCCTCGAATATTTTTTTGAGTCATGCCAATACAAATGTGTAAAATGGAAAATAACAAAGTATAATAAATTAAAACTATGAAAAATGAATTATTAATACTGTACACTGCACTCCTTTATGCAGTATTAATTCGATCTATCTACCTATTAAGATTATATGTGGTTATGTGATTATGACTTTATCACTAGTTAGAAATACATTATGAACTATTATTGAACATACTTTTATTCTACAAATGCATGCTTCATATTAATCAACTGTCGAATTTCCTTAAACTAATTTCATCTAACTATTTGTATTAAAGAAACTCCACTGCGGTCCAAAGGCCTTTAAAAATAAAATTTGAATTTCCCACAAGATAAGCTGCAACAGTTCAAAGAGAAAGATATCCAAAAGATAATCTAAAAGTATACTCTCAACAAATAAAAATTGTACTTTTGTGCTATTCTAAGCCAAATTGGAGAGAAAGGCGTTTCAACGCTTTTCAATTTTAGGTCATTTTCTTTTTACATTTAGAATAATTATTCTGGAGTAAAACAGTGAGCGAATGATTTGAAATATTGAACAAAATATTGGTCTAGACCCACATCAAGTGGAACATTAATTTCAAAAAATCATTCCCAGTCCCGACATTTCAAAAAAACTCAATGGAGTTTTTTAAAATGAACTTGTTTAATTGTTGATATCTTTTTTTCACAACGCGACATTCCTATATCGATTAACATCTGTTGCAGAAACATTTTTATGAATTGCCTACTTAAAGAGTTAATTCTATGTTAACAGGAGATCTGATCAAACATTTAGTGTAATTGACAGTAAAAAATGGAAGAATACTTTATTGGTCAAAGACTTCCATTAATCAATATCATCTACGAAGCTGTTTGTGTGCATTCTTATATAATTGATTTATTTAAAACAATTAACCAGTTTTGATTACTGAGTAATGTATATACACTTAAATGACAAAAGCAACAAAACTGTTAAGCTTTTGAAAATTTTAATTTAAGATATTCTGTATTTCTTGAAAAGGTGCTCCAAATGGCCTTAATATTTCACCCTACTTCAATTAATAAAAGAAACCGTACAAGAAATCTTAAAGTTGATTAATGCCAATAAATGGCAACTTCTAATTGTATGATAACGCTGCTATTTATTACCTCTTTATACTATTTTGACAAAATAGAGAGAAATTAAACAAATCCCTAAAGAATACATAAAACGACAGAATTAAAAAATATTGAAGGCTCGGTTTCATTGGTAAATATGTTTTTATTGACCATTTACGAGTACAAAAACAATTACAGTGTTTGTTGTCTACGTCTATTTTCCATATGTAAAAACCCTTCTTTATTCCCAGTATTTTTTTTCACAAGTCTAAGGATACATACTTATCAATAAGTCGCTTAATATGGTAATGAATGGCTTTTGTAAGTAATACAGAGAAAATCCAGTATGTTTGTCCTTGAATACTAAAAGACTTGATTGATGTTTATTTTCAGCCGGAAAATTAATAATATTTTTGAAAACAATTGATATCACTCTCAAAAGTAAATCATTGCGTTATATCAAAAATATAACAAAAAACAGATGACAATAAAGGTACATGCATCCGTGAAAGAAGGAAAACATTACTCATAGACACTTTTGTCAAAGAGTAACTTACTGGAGTGATTTTGAACCTTTTGATAGTAAAATTATTGATTCATCCAAAGCTAGATTTTCTTTGGTCGGAATATTACTTCTATTTCGTAGAGAGAAGGTGTTGCCCATGAATGAAATAGCACAATATATCAACTCATAGTACAGTTTGTTGGACTAACCCTACTGAGAATCAATGATGTTATGTTTTCGATCCTTGAACATCGTTCAGCACGACATTATTGTTGTGTATACATGTTATGTGGTACTTTTATTTTCTTTATTTGGCCATTTTCAACTTGGGTGGTTCAAGTTTCCTACTTGAATACTGTACAATCACCCTTAGGATATGCTACCTTCTTTTTAATGTGGCATTTTGACGTCTTATCTGTGATTTGCAGGCTTCATAACCTCAGATCACCTTTCAAAATACCATTTTATTTAGTTCCGCCAAGTTTTTTCTCGTTTAGGGGAAAACCATTCTTTTGCTTTGGGACCATACGCCGCTTTTCACGGAATGACTCTACTGTGTCACATTGAAAGTTCCATGATAACCGCCGTATGAACACATCTGCGGATGTTTCTTAATTTAAAATTTCACCGTTTTCGTGTTAAATGTTGAATTCTGCTTCAGCCGGTGCTAGTGGGCGTGGACGGTAAATTGCACTTTCCAGTACCTTCAATGAACAGGCTCAATCAAACCGAGCCTGAAACATTTTCAACTTTGTTGTGTTGGACTTTCTTTATGGATTCTGGTTTTCTCTATTTTAGCAAATTTTAGATATTTAATCTGGTAGGCTAAGGTCATTTATGAATGAAGGTCAAGTTTAACCTGGTCTACTTATAGGATAGGTCCCATGTGTTTATTAAGGATAATGTTTGAGAATGGCAATCTTTACTACCTGATATTTCCTATATCGATAAACATCTGTCGAGGAATCCTGTAATTGTGTTATCTATTGTGTTCACAGGTATTCTGTTTAAACATATCGTTTAATTGAATGTGTAAATGTAACGAATGGCTTATTTGTCGGAAATGTCCTTTAATCAATGGCATCTACGTAGCTTTTTGTGATAAAATCCTTATTAATCCCCTTCCGGCATTCGTGAATTTGTTTAAGACAATTAACCAGTTTTGATTTTTAAATAAGCTATATACTTTTAATTAACAAAACTCACGTTATTGTGAAGCACCATTTTCATTTTGAAATATTCTGTCTTTCTTGTTGAAAAGCTGCAAATGACCTTACGATATCACCAAACTTCAGTAAAAAGAATGATATCTTGGAAAATGTCAAAGTTGATTAATTCCAATAAATGGCATCGTACAAGTGAATAATATACTGCTAGTTATTACTACCTTTATCATATTTTAACAAAAATCTAGAGCAAATAGAGAAAATAAAAATCCCTAAGATGTATATGGAAATTTGCAAAAGGATTAAAAACTTTGAAATCACATTGCCTTCAAAATGTTTTGTACTTTTCTAGTTATGAAAGAAAATTGCAATGAATAACTAGAAATTTACGAGCTTAATCTTAGACTTGTGCTTTTTTTATTTCAGATTCAGACTAAAGACTTGGCTACCGATTTGTATAAAAGTATTTTCTACGGAAAGATCTGTTAACTTCTACGTATAGGTTCACGGAACTCGTATTACAATTAGGTCAGACCCTTTGCAAAGTTTTCAGCATTTTTTGCATTAATTGTTCGATACAAATCAATTCTATAAAATATCATTGAAAAGAACATCTTTCACAAATATTGGAAAATAAGAAAATGCTTGACATATAAATGCACAGTATGATTTATTATTCCCTTCTCAATTGAAGATAGTAAGTTTCACATAACATACGATACACAAAATATGGTTTTCCTTTCATGAGCTTTTCGTATAAAAATAATAACACTAGCAAATATGGTTCCAGGCAACCTGTTCGTCAAATTATTTAAAATTATAATACTCAGGAAAATCAAGGTCATGTTAAAAATTATGTGTATGTATTAAAGAAATATATTGTTGCGCGCCGGTGATGTCAATCTATGGGTAGCGTATAAGAAGCACCGACCTCGCAACACTGTGTTTCTACTGTTTTGCACAATGTAGTAAAGTTTGAGTCTCTGAACCAGTGTAACTAAGCGCCACAGGTTATACAAGCTGATCTTTTCTGATGAGGTGATATTGAAGAGTTTGGTCTCCACAGGGAATTATGGGAAAGTCATATGTAAGCAAAGGGGGTTATTTATAATGCAAAGGAAAAAGACTCATATATGGCAGTACTTTCTCTTTATTCAATGTTATAAGGGAAAATATATCTATTGTAATGAATGCAAAATACAAGTCAAGAAATGTAAATATAAAAATTAATACCTCTTGTATACTATATTGCACGAAAGAAAATCCCGAAAAAGCTACGCAAAAATTCACTAAGATCTGTCGACTAAATGGGAATGGGGATATTATATCTCAAATGATAATTTAACAAAAATCTTGTATCTTGCTAAATTTATGAAACAAATAGTTGTTAGATCTCTACTTAAGAATACAACAGATAATTTACTTAAAAATGCTTCAAGGATATATTTAATTTACTTATACTGTAAAATGGAAGAATGCTATTCACTCAAAAATTGTATTATTATGTTAACCTTAAAATTATCAAAGATAGATCGAATTGTTGCTCGAGAATGGAATCTGACAAAGATTTACTCTAGATGTTTCTAAGTTGTGGAGACCCCGAATGACGGGAACAATCAGTTTATATACCCAAGGACTGTGCACAAAAATAGTTTGTGTGTGCACAAAAAATAAGTGCTTGTACACAAAATGTGCACAGCACGCAAAATATTACGTGTACAATACATGAACGCCATTGGATGACAAGTGCACGAAAAAACTTTGTGCACTGGCAACCAGAAATCGATGTCAAATTCCATATTTATGCAATAAATATTACCAAAAAGTAATAAAACTTAATCTATATGACAAAAATATATCAAAGACAAAGAGATTCTTACATTATAACTCCTCTTCAGACTCATATTGCCAGAAAATCGCCAAAAACGCAGATATTTTAACGTTCTACAGTTGCTAGGGAGAAAGTTACCCTAACACCGCTTAACAAAACCCGGAAGTAAATTAAATTAGCGAAAATAACATTAATTACCGGATATATAAGCCTGATAGACAATCATTTCCATTTTGAAATAATTTAAACATGTTAGCACAAATGATATCTTTAATCATTAGATAACAATCTGTTTATAAGGCCCAAAAAGCCCAAAAAAGCAATTTTCTCACTAAGTGTACAACATTCGGATACAGCAGTTTTGTCTTACAAAATAGCGAAGTGTGAACAATAGACGGAATAAAGATGAATCTTTCAAGTACATGTTTGCCAATTTAACGTAACATATAATCAACAATAACATCAGGCTAAGCATTAATGCTGGGGCATCTCATCACCCCCTTCTTTCTATGTCAAAGCTCCGACTGACAATAAATAATAAATATGACTAGACTTAACAGTTAAATAACAAGATATACACAAGCAATTTACTATACTATGAATAATAAATAACTGCTATCACACATTCAATATTTTGCCTTACACATTACTTTAAATATTTGACTGTTCATCTTTAACTTAAAACTTGACTGTTCACCTTTAAGAACAAGAGCGATCAGTAATCACATGTGTCGCCTCATGAAGGCAAATTTCATGTTGGGACAAATTTTGTGACAGACAGACAGACAGACGGACAGTGCACAACTAGACTTGGTACTGATCATTCCTGTAAAGTTTGGATAAAATTGCACCAGTAGTTTATGAGGAGTAGTCCGGACAAGCTTTTGTGTATCTGACTACACACAGAAAAAAACACCTTTTTATCAAAGGGCCATAACTCGGCCAAAAATCATTCAACGGGAAAACCCATGCAATATGTGCAAGGACTTGAGCTACAGATCAATCCAGGTGTTAAGTTTCATTGAAATTGCATTAGTGGTATACTTAGAGAAGTAGTCCGCACAAACTAAATTAAAAATAAAAATTATTAAAGGGCCATAACTCTGACAAAAATCATTGAACCGGAAAATGCTGACATTATAACTTGGTACTGATCATTCCTGTAAAGTTTGGATAAAATTGCACCAGTAGTTTATGAGAAGTAGTCCGGACAAGCTTTTGTGTATCTGGCAACACACAGAAAAAGAAACCTTTTTATCAAAGGGCCATTACTCGGCCAAAAATCATTCAACCGGAAAACCCGTGCAATATGCGCAAGGACTTGAGCTACAGATCAATCCTGTAAAGTTTCATTGAAATTGCATTAGTGGTATAAGAGAAGTAGTCCGGACAAACTTTAAAATTAAAAATTATTAAAGGGCCATAACTCTGACAAAAATCATTGAACCGGAAAATGCTGACAATATGCACAACTAGACTTGGTACTGATCATTCCTGTAAAGTTTGGATGAAATTGCACCAGTAGTTTATGAGGAGTAGTCCGGACAAGTTTTGTGACGGACGCACGGACAGACAGACAGACAGACAGACGGACAGACAGACGACGGAGAAGTGATCCCTATATGTCGCCACTACTCCGTAGAGGCGACACAAAAATGACTTACATCTTAGCATACTTGACGGCGAAAATATATTGACGCTCGACGGCAAAATGACATTGCAAATATTCGAAAAAATAGACAGAAGAGCGAAACAATATGGCTGATACAGCTGATGTTCATTTTATTATTAATATATATTTTTACACAAAAAAACAAAAATATGTAACACAACAAAAAGCTTATGTTGTTATGTTGATAAATGTTGACAACTACTGCTTTAGATAAGTAGCTTCTTCTTTAACTTCTTAATCCATCTAGGAACATTGCATCCCACATATGGCTTTAGTTTATTGTGATGCACCACACGCTCTGATCCCTGGTCCTTTATCTGAATAACAAAGGTTAAGGGGGAAAACTTCTTCAGCACCAAGCAAGGACCTTCATAGGCTGGTTGCAACTTCGGAGCCTCACCAATTTTTCTGCATTCCGCTAAACACCACACTACATCGCCCTTCTCGTAAACATTCATTATCATTCGTCATTTTCCTGTAAACAAAGTATACCTGATGAAGACTTTTGAGTCGAAACGTTGTATATTTTTCAAATAAAATAATTACATTTTTAAATTGAAACTGGAGTTGATTTCTATATTCAAACTTATATTATCATTCGTCTGTCATATATGTCTTGGCTTCGCGCAGCTGCTTTTCTTAAGTGATTCCTGGCCACATCATGTGCATGGTTAATGTTTGCTCTGATCTTCTCTACATAGTCCCCATATTTTGATACCTGAACGTCGGACTCCTTGGTGGTACAGCCAAAAAACAAGCTCTGCTGGGAGTCGTACTTCTCTTCCCATTGTCATCATATTTGGCGTCAGTTTTGTTGCTTCATTTGGGGTTGCACGGTACGCTCCTGCCAGACATCCCAGGTTCAAATCCCAATCTTCTTGTGCACCCCTTAAGGTATGCTCGGATCATGCGTGCCAACGTGTGGTTAAATTTTTTCTATTTGTCCATTGCATCTTGGGTTTCGAACACTTGTCCTCACCTTCTTAATGCCTAGCAACTTGCACATCTCTTGAAAGACTCTGCTTTCGTATGTTCTGCCCTGGTCGCTAAGAATAGATATAGGACATCCCCATCTAGAGACAAACTCATTTACAATTAAATAAGCACAGGTTTCGACTGTCTGATCAGGGCAGGAATAACTTCAACATATTTAGAAAAAAGATCAGTGAAAGTACTAGGATATATCGGTTGCCACGTGGAGTAATGGGGAAGGGACCTAAATAATCGTCGTTGCTAAGATATCCCATGTGGGCACCTGTTCTTACACTTCCCATTGGGGCTTTTGGGGCTTTGGGCCGTTTCTTATCTCTGGCGCAAATATCACATTGTCTGATAAATATTTTAATATCTTCTCTTAAATTAAACCAGTAGAACCTTTGTAATATAACAGCTTTGGTTTTCTTTGTACCATATGCCCTGCTAAAAATCCCGCATGCAATTGTTGCAGTATACCTTTCTTCTCACATTGGGTATTATTATTTGAGCATAACTTCCTGAACCGTCTTTTTTAGTGAACTCTTTTGTTAGCACCCCATCAATCACTTTAAGCTGATCCCATAATAACAGATAATGTCGTGAGGTTGAGCTCATAGTTTCTGTTTCCTCTTTAGCTGGTTTTCTGCCAGATATTTTAGCCTCTAAAACTGGTTTTATATCATTATCTTCAAGTTGTTTAGCTTGTATTTGATCAATTGTATTCCCTATCCCATATGCCCTCCAATTTGAGTTATCATTACTTGTACTTGCTGCAGGTATTTCTATATTAACCTCTCTTATCTGCCCTTGTCTTCCATGTTCTTCAAAACTTTCAGATTTACCTGTATTTTCATTTTCACTTTGTTGATCAGGTGTTATTTGCTGTGATAATTGGTTTGCTTTCCATTCTAAAACCATAAATTCTGCACGACGTCTACATTTATTACATGGCCCACATTTAAGAAATTCGCTCATGTCTACTATGTTACAGTCACAATCTCGCGGGTTGTCACATCTAGATAAAGCGTCACAGTGAGGTTGTAATTTACCAGACGATACTGAATGGAAAAATTAAAGGCTGCAAGTATTTCAATCCACCTGGCTATTTTACCATTGGGCTCTTTGAGACTGAAAAGCCAAACTAAAGCTTGATGGTCACTTCTTACAGTAAACTTCCGGCCAAGTAGGTACTGTCTAAAGTATTGGACAAAATAGACTTTTGCAAGGAGCTCACGCTCTGTCACACAGTAATTACGTTCTGCTTTGTTAAGGATCGGCTCGCATATGCTATAACTCTCTCACGGTTGTCTTGAAGTTGTGATAAAACACTTCCTATCCAGTACCTGACGCGTCTACATCTAGGAAAAATTCCCCACCCTCATTAAGGGGATAACCCATTACTTCTGTATCGGTCAGTTTAACTTTCAAGTCTTGAAACGCTTTCTCACAATCAATGGTCCAAACGAAGCTTACATCCTTCTTGGTGAGATCTATCAGAGGCCTTGCTAATTTTTCGAAATCCTTTATAAAGCGTCTGTAATAAGATCCCGTGGCAACAAATTGTTTAGCTTCTTTAGAGGACATTGGTCTTGGCCACTCAGCTATCTTTGAAATATTGGTAGGATCTGGTCTAACCCCATCCTTAGACACTATATGGCCCAAAGAAACACTACCTCTGTATGGAGCATATGGCACTTATCAGGCTTTAACTTGAGACCGGCATGTTTTATTCGGCTAAGTACCTCATCTACTCTTTTAATATGTTCTTCTAAATTTGCACCAAAGACTACTATATCAACAAATATAGCATAAGCATGTCTGCCACTGCAAACCTGTAGTGCTAATTCCATCATTCTTTATAAGGTGCTGCTGTTGGTTAAGACCGAAGGGCATTCTAAGCATCTCAAATTGACCATACTTACAAGTGAATGCATTTTTTTGGCAATGTTTCCACTTTTTTCCAGAGAGGAATTTGGAAGTATCCACTTTGTCAAATCAAAAGAGCCCTAAACATACTCATTACCTGCAACTGAATCAATAGTGTGTGAACACCTCGGACCCTCAGAAAGTAGAACAACCATGCTGGCTTCCACTAGTGCATTGAATCTCCCGCTTATAGTCAACAGCATGGTCTTATGGTCCCTAGAATTCTCTCCCTAACCGACCCAATACAATATGGACTGGCCCCATGGCGACGCTATCTTTTTCTGTGATAACTATCCCCTTCTTTTCAACAGATCATATCAATGGCCTGCTTTTTCCTCAGCTGCATGATAACAAGTGGGTGGACTCGCTCCTTGGTCTTTGCTTAATAGGAGCTGCATCTCCCGTTTGTCAATCGAGTTGTTCTGCAAGAAATCTGTCAAGCCGCATGTCCCATTCATCTTTTGAGAAGGTTTCACTCTGTATTTGTTTAGAAGTCCCGCTACGGCTTTTTTTTCATGATTCACTTTTATTTACTGTGGATTTTCTCAAAATAGGTTTTTTCAAATGATCCGGTACTTCATAAGTACTAAAGTTCAATTACATCAAATTACTACTAAATTTCTTAATGATTTTTAACTGCCTAACCATATGGAAATTTTCACATTCTCCTTCATCTCCTTCTCAGTCAAAACACTTACTATACCCTCTATTTGCTGTGCTTCTCCAATGTGTGCATTTCTGATACAGTTGTCACATCTGCTGGCATAGGATTCAATACCCTTATTTCATGTGGGACTTCTCTTTAATACTAATAATGATGAAGCCATCACTAACTGATATTTCTGCATAAAAGCTTTACTATGGTTCAAAACTATGTACTCTGGATGAAGATCATAATCATGAGGCTCCTCTCTTTCTACAAGTACATCTACCAACATCTCAGATCTCCCTGGTACACAAACATCATCCGCAACTGTAACTCTTTCTTGATCTTTTCCCTTTTCCTACCTGGAAACAAGGAATATCTACACCATTCAATTCTATAACTCCTTGCTCAACAGCAAATCAGCTGGCCCATGTACATCACCTTCAATATATCATACCCTATCAAGGCATCATCTTCGATATCAGCAACTACCATTTCTTTTGTCATTTCATATGACCCCATGGTAATGCTAAATTCACCTTTACCTAACTCCTTTATAGGTGAACCATTAGCGCCACAAAGATTGCTGCATTCTGTTAACTTAGGTCTCTTACTCGAATCTAAGTTACTATAAACCCTGTCCGACAGTATAGACATAGATGCTCCTGTATCAGCAGTGAATATTACGTCTACTCCTTGTACGCTTCCCTTAACATAAACCCCATCACTGAGCCCCATACTTTCTTTTGGCTCTATCTTTTCACTCTGCTGATTTTTTCTGTGGCCCTTACTCTCTAGTTGGACCCCCTCCTGGCCACTGGGTCAGGTCCCTGGAAGTTTAAATTACTGTTCACCCTTGTTTCCTTATCATTCTTTCTGTCCTTCCAGTTCCTCCTAGATATATCCTTGTCTGGACAATCTCTAGCATAGTGACCTGTGTTATGACAACTAAAACATTCTACATGTCTCTTGTTTTGATTTGGATGATTTTTGGCTTGATCCTTCTTACTTACTTCCTCGAGTTTCTCAAGCCTTTCAAGAATTTTAATTAACACCTCATCTTGTTTTGTTACCCTATTTGAATTGTTACTCAATGTTGAGTCTGTGTGTTTATCTGTCTCGGTTGTCTCCTGTGATTGAAAAGCTCTTCTTGTTGACTTATACTTCTTATCTATTGTACCGCTGTTTCGTGTCTGTATGAAATTAACTACATGGTAGACTGCCTCATCAATTGTTTCAGGTTCTTTATGGAATTCTATTTCAAATCTTATTTCATCATCCCTTAAACCATCTAAAAACTTCCTGACCAAGTCTTCTTCTCTTGTTTGTCTATCACGAAAGCCGTGTGCTTTGTCATATAACATCTTTAAGTATGCAGCATAATCTTCTGCTGTTTCACCAGGCTTTTGATTGCGGCGACTAAATTTTGCAGCATATGCGCGGCTTGTCTCAACAACACGAAATCGATAATGCATTTCCTTAACTTCTTCGCGATAATCTTTAAAGACTGCTTTTGGCAATTGTCCAAAAAAAACTGTGCGGCTTGACCCTCAAATGCGAGGTAGGAGTTGATCTAGCCTGTCCTCATCATTCCAGTGGTACCTATCGGTAATGGTCTCAAACCTGGCAATCCAAACTTGCCAGTCTTCTCTACCAGTGAATAGGGAATCTTGATGTTATCGGATCCTTGGAGCGCATACCATAACCACCACTGTTATTCACTTGGTGATATCTACGTTTCAAACTGGTTATACATTTTCCCTGTAGTTTATTCGGTTGTTTTATTCTACCATAATTGTCATTTGTATATGCATTTCATTTAAATATGACACATCTGAATAACGGTTGTACCCTACCCTTGGTGTCATGTCATCATCTTGATAGACTGAAATAGATCTAGTTATATATGCTGGTGCATGAGCCACCAATTATTGAGAGGAGTCTGGTTTCAGAAGGCCTATTTGATGATAAATGATTTGCCTGATTATAACTTGTGGTAATTGGTCTTTTGACTCTAAGTTCTAGGACTACTTCTTTCAAGATGCCGGAGATATCGCTTAAGGTCTCTTGAGCAGACCCTAATTTTATTCTTTGATCATTAGATGTTTTATGCTCTATTTTATTCATCTTGTTGTTGCATATGATTTTGACTGACATCATAGCTATCAGCTGGTATATTCTTGCAGGCAAGCTTTGAAGTTCTGCTGTCCCTAGTATTGACCCTCTGATCTCAGAACGCCTAAAGAATACTTCAGCATCACTGCCAGCAGGTGTATGACAATCCATATCTCTATTTATTTATGTACTTGATAATAGGTTGAAGCTTGAGTTCGAATCTCTGGATCCTCTACACAGTCAAAAGGATCCCACCGCTGCCACCAAAAATTATGTTGCGCGCCGGTGATGTCAATGTATGGGTAGCGTATAAGAAGCACCGACCTCGCAACACTGTGTTTCTACTGTTTTGCACAATGTCGTAAAGTTGGAGTCTCTGAACCAGTGTAACTAAGCGCCACAGGTTATACAAGCTGATCTTTTCTGATGAGGTGATATTGAAGAGTTTGGTCTACACAGGGAATTATGGGAAAGTCATATATAAGCAAAGGGGGTTATTTATAATGCAAAGGAAAAAGACTCATATATGGCAGTACTTTCTCTTTATTCAATGTTATAAGGGAAAATATATCTATCGTAATGAATGCAAAATACAAGTCAAGAAATGTAAATATAAAAATTAATACCTCTTGTATACTATATTGCACGAAAGAAAATCCCGAAAAAGCTACGCAAAAAATCACTAAGATCTGTCGACTAAATGGGAATGGGGATATTATATCTCAAATGATAATTTAACAAAAATCTTGTATCTTGCTAAATTTATGAAACAAATAGTTGTTAGACTTCTACTTAAGAATACAACAGATAATTTACTTAAAAATGCTTCAAGGATATATTTAATTTACTTATACTGTAAAATGGAAGAATGCTATTCACTCAAAAATTGTATTATTATGTTAACCTTAAAATTATCAAAGATAGATCGAATTGTTGCTCGAGAATGGAATCTGACAAAGATTTACCATAGATGTTTCAAAGTTGTGGAGACCCGAATGACGGGAACAATCAGTTTATATACCCAAGGACTGTGCACAAAAATAGTTTTGTGTGTGCACAAAAAAATAAGTGCTTGTACACAAAATGTGCACAGCATGCAAAATATTACGTGTACAATACATGAACGCCATTGGATGACAAGTGCACGAAAAAACTTTGTGCACTGGCAACCAGAAATCGATGTCAAATTCCATATTTATGCAATAAATATTACCAAAAAGTAATAAACTTAATCTATATGACAAAAATATATCAAAGACAAAGAGATTCTTACATTATAACTCCCTCTTTGAGACTAATATTGCCAGAAAATCGCCAAAAACGCAGATATTTTAACGTTCTACAGTTGCTAGGGAGAAAGTTACCCTAACACCGCTTAACTAAACCCGGAAGTAAATTAAATTAGCGAAAATAACATTAATTACCGGAAATATAAGCCTGATAGACAATCATTTCCATTTTGAAATAATTTAAACATGTTAGCACAAATGATAATTTTAATCATTAGATAACAATCTGTTTATAAGACCCAAAAAGCCAAAAAAAGCAATTTTCTCACTAAGTGTACAACATTCGGATACAGCAGTTTTGTCTTACAAAAATAGCGAAGTGTGAACAATAGACGGAATAAAGATGAATCTTTCAAGTACATGTTTGCCAATTTAACGTAACATATAATCAACAAATAACATCAGGTTAAGCATTAATGCTGGGGCATCTCAATATTAACAAATAGGAAGGCAATGAAAAGAATGTTGCAAAAAGTAAATATTTTCTAATAATCACAAGTCAGGTCGGTAAGCAAACTATAATCATACAAAATAGCAAAGGTCGTATCCTTAGGGATCATTTAATCATGCTTATTAAGTGATTAAGTATCATATGAAAACAACCTATATTTTCACACTGAATGCTTTACTTTCTATTTTACTAAAAATGTTTCTTCTGTTTCCAAATGGACTTTATGGTAAATACCGAAACATAGATTAATAAAGAGTTCATTTAACGAAAAAAAATCATTTACCACAGTCTTGCTGTTGTTTCTGCTGTTAGTGACAAAGATGTTGTTTTGTTGTTGTTTATGATGATGTTCTTTTGTTGCTGTTGATCTTTTTAACGATAAATAGTTATCAGTATTCCGTAACATACCATGAGTATTACTGATTACCATTAATAATGTAAATTTAGGATATCATTCAATGACGCTTTGGATTTCTACCCTATCATATATGCTCTATATTAAATGTCTTTTATTTAAACTTGTTGAAATATATATTCTTTTGTTGCTTGAAAGTATTTTTGATGTGTGGATTGTTTTTTGTTTTTTAATAATGACATATTAAGATGCATGCAAAGTTACAGTATATCATGCCATTTCATTTTTCTAAAATTAGATTGTATTGCTAATAACTAAATTGCAAGCAATACCGAGTGAACACATAAAGGTACTGAAGTGGCAGTATTTTTGTTTGCTATCGGTCATTGTGCTTGTTTGTTTGATTGGGGATTTTACGTCGCACGGACACAGTACAGGTCATATGGCGACAGCTCTACTGGTGGAGGAAGATCTTGGGTTCGTTTCCGTACATTATTTCAGGCCCGGGCACCTGAATAGAACAACTGACGTTCCGTAAGCTATCTGGATAGCTTCCTCACATGAAAGAAACCAAAGTCAGGGTTCGACCATACAGCGGTGAAGGGCGAGTGGGCTTTTGGACATGCTATATTAAAACGATGTCATTGTGCTGTTTGCAATTGTCAATAAAATAGTCACAGTTCAATGGATGTAGCAGAAACATTCGCATCACAAAAAATCTGCATGGAAAAATAAATGGCTCTCATATGTAATTTAATGATGTAACTATATATGGGGATGGAAGACGACCAGAAATAGTGGCTTAGTTGAAGAGCATGTGCGTCACCTTGCGTCTCCTCGGTTCTAGGAAATACATCTAGACGATAATTAGTTATGCGATTGTTAAGGTAACCTTGCACCTGCTATTTACTTACGCTAATGATAAAACGGTACTGGACAGCCATGAAACAAACATAATGGTATATAATGCTCTTCGGATAATTATTTTTACATCCGTAAGAAAAAAATCACATATTTTAGTATTCAAGACCCAACATACTGATCTCTCCCTGTATAACTGACAAAAGCCATTCATTACCATATTAAACGAATTATTCATAAGAATTTGAAACCGCAAAGAAAAGAAGAAAGACAAATAATTCTTAATTTTCTTCATAATTATGTCCTATAAGCTTTCACTTTTCTGCCAATTACTAAAGCAAATGAAATTGGATAACCATAAATCAAACATAATGCTATTCAGTATAATTATGTTCTTTGGAAAATGATTGTTACATCAGTTAAAAATATCACATCTTTCAGTATTCAAGGACAAACATGCTGATCTTTCTTTGTATTACTGAAAACAACAACAACAACAAAAATAAAAAGCAACAAAATATTCATTACCATATTAAAAGAATTATTAAAAGTAATCAGATAGCGCGAAAAAAAAATAGTAAAAATAAGATTTGATTTACAATTATCGTTATATGTCCTATAAAAATTATACCAATACTATCACATTCTGGTTACTTTTTTTGAAGTTATACTAGTACACAAGAATAAAGAAACCGGATAATAAGAATTGTTTAGTTTTCCTAGTTTTGCACATCTCTTCCTCATCCACTTGGTAGATTTTGCTGAAACTTGAAAGTAATGTTGACCCTTTAAGAGTTGCTCGAACCATTCTTGTTTGTTACATAACGTAAATAAATGTAACAAACTGTGATTCAAGAACAATGCTTTGTCGGTTTTAATAACGTTATTTCAGGATAGTGTCTTTATTTCAGAATTAAAATCACACCACTAAATTGATTCATTGACACCTGGAAATTATTTATATTTGTAAAAATTGTTAACACAAATCTTATAGAAATGAATTATAGTATTCTCATATCGTTGGCGCACAAACTCCTTAATGTAAGTGAGAAATACCTCATTACCTTGGCACAATGCCTGTAGTTTTCAAACATGTTTTCTTTAATGTTTTATTTAATTAATAAAAATCGTATCGCAAAAATCTGAGAGGATGCTATTGATTAAAGGACCTGTCGTGCCTTACATTTTAACTGTCAATTACACAAAATGTTTGAACAGATTACTTGTTAACATAAAAATAAGTCTTTAAGACTAATGATACAGCATTATATTTCTAGCTTGTTACTTTTCTTGTTTTGATTGCAGTTAGTGACAGAATGCCCTAACCCTCCAGATAAGACACTCTCCTGCATTGAAAATTAAGCCTTTACACATTTACTTAGAGTAGGGGTTATACTAGATATAGTCTATATGCTATAGGTTATAGATGACGTGTGGTGCACTTTGGTGTATCATATATTTTCACTATTGATTTAGAGAATTCTTTAAATGACTTTCCGGCTTATAATTATATTGAAAATATTCATATCCTTTTCTTCATTTCATACATGTAATCAATGCAAGGCATCTTATTGGAGTAACTAATTGCCACTTTACTAAAACTACTCTTTAAATTAAGGTCATACAGGAAAGTTTTTTTCAAACAGTATTTTTTTTGTTAGATAATACTTACTGCATATTAGACTTACTCTGTTTTATAATGCCAAAATGAAACCATTAAATAGTAAAGCTTAAGGTTCCGTTCTCGTGATCTTTTTAATTGTATCAGTTCAATTTTGTTTAGTACAAAACATGTCGTAGGCAGTTTGACCTTAAAGTGGTTAACCTTTGGTAATATTGAATATACATCTTGCTCTAGCTATTTGTCATTTGTCCAAAAAAGCATAAAGGATAAACTGCAGTGATTCATTCACTCGGACGTTACTATTCATTTGAATTGATCAGGCTTGACATTTACTTTATTTCTGATTGTTTGTTGAAGTAATTTGCAAACAGAATAAAATTACAATAACATTTGAAGCTACTTTTCAAGTTTTACAATTATAGAAATACATATTTACATAAAGATACACCCTCTTCCAAAGCACATCATTATGTTAAATATAAATTCAAATTAATTTAGATTAAGTAATCAAAATAGGTTTATTAAGTGAATTCAGGCATGTTGGAAGGAGATTAATAAGAATCGTATCGCAAAAAGCTGATTGATTAAAGGACTTGTTCGACAAATAAGCCATTCCTTACATTAGACAGACAATTATACTGAATGTTTGTACAGATCTCCTATAACATAGAATTAAATCTTAAAGTAGGCAATGCATAAAAATATTTCTGCAACAGATACTTCTTAATATAGAAAATGTCTGATAGTGAAAAAGATATCAACGAAAATTCATTTATCATAGACAATAAAAAGAAGTAGAACAATTTCCTGGTAGAAAACATCTATTTGAAGGATTAAAGGGATACTCAGGCAAATTAATGACAAAATATCAAAATAATCTTATTTACTCAAATCCCCCTTAAAGGACGTTTTTAAGTCCTTACATAAATTTCTGTATACATTCTACAATTTTTGGTTAGAAGCGTTAATATATTTCTTTATATGTTGAACGAAATTAAGACGCCGGCAAAATCACCGAGTAGTTTTAAAACAAGTCATGTGTCTCGAACAAACTTTGGAAATTACCACAAAAGATATTGTCGATATTGTATGATAAAAACAAGTCTTGTGAATAGTCTCCCCGTACATTTAATCAATGACGTTATATTTTCGATCCTTGAAGATCGTTCAGCACGACATAATTGTTGTGTATACATTGTAGATGGTATTTTAAGTTTCTTATATTTGGCTTTTCTCAACTTGGGTGGTTCCAGTATTCCTAATTGAATATTGTATAATCACCCTTAGGATATGTTGCCTGCTTTTTAAATTTGTCTTTCCACGTCTTGTCTGTGATATGCAGGCTTCATAACCTCAGATCCCCTTTCAATATCCCATTTAGTTCCGCCCATTGTTTTCTCGTTTAGGACACACGCATTCTTTTACTTGGGGACCATACGCCGCTTTTCATGGAATGACACTACTGTGTCACATTGAAGGTTCCATGATAACCGCCGTTTAAACAAATCTGCGGATGTTTCTAAACTCAAAATTTACCATTTTTGTGTTTATATGTTCAATTCCGCTTAAGCCGGTGCTAGGGGGCTTGGACGGTTACTTGCACTTTCCAGTACCGTCCATGACAGACTCAATCAAACCGAGCCTGCAACATTTTACAATTTTGCCGTGTTGGGCTTTATTTATGATTTTTTTTTCTCTATTTTAGGCATTCATTTGACTTGATATTTAAAGTTTCCAGAGTTCACTGTGACAACTATTGTGAAATCGTAACGCTCTAACCTGACCCACGAGGGTCAAGTTGGGAAACCACCGTTTTATTCTTCATAATGAGAAAAGGTTGGTCCTTTGACTGCCTAGTGTATTTATTTTTAGGACATTTCCAGAATAATGAATGAAAAATTCAAATCGAAGAAATGAAAAATTTGGCTGTGTCTCCCTTTAAAGCTATATTTAATAATATTCAATACTTTGTTTCTTACTAACAACATAAAGCATATCCACATAGTGATTTACAATTAATTTATAAATGACACAGATTTATTTTATTTTGCAAAGTAAATTAAACTTGAAACTAGTTATAATAAATAATGGAAAGAATAACTGCATTTACTGTTAGTATGTTTGGGGTTATTTTCTGAAAACTTGAACATTTTGAACATTTTGGCATGATTTGTTTATGATCTAACCACATCTATGAATCTTTAATTACGACAACAAATATAAGCCTTTTTTACATGGCAATGTAACATTGATAACAATTATTCTTAACTAAATTATTTGAGAATTGTTTTAGTTATTTTCATCGTTTATTTCTATTAGATTCCTTATTGAAATCGATTCTTTCATTAAGTGCTCGCCTTGTTTTTAGTCAGCCTGTTAAGCGTTTTTTATTTAGTTTGGAGTTGCGTTACCTGAATGCTATTTTTATTTATTCGTTTTAAAGAACTTTTACTGACATTTACTTAACATTCTTAACTTTTTTTGATATGATTTATAATTTGCATACTTTTTTGATTTGGTTTTTGTCGTTACATTCACTTCACTTTTAAACGTTTGATATGATTGTACTGTTTCTTCCTTCGATTATTCAACGCCTAGCTTGGTTTGGTGTCGGTAGTTCGGTATTGTAGGCTTTTGTTGTGGCTGCGTTCATTGAATGTCATCTTTCTTTGTTCATCTTTATTTTAATATTGTACCTGATATGTTTTCATTCCAGGCTGCTGGAATCATGTCTATCGTATAGCTCACAGTGCTTCAAACATCTCATTTCATTCCTATATTTTCAATACTATGTAAAGCTGTACTAATTTATACGGTTAAATAGAAGGCAATGAAAAATTTACTTAATCTGTGAGAAGCGGCAACATTTGTTTGTCGGAGGATATATTCAAGCTTTTTCTCTTTAAGAGTTACAGACTGCCTCGACATGACAAGTAAAAATATTCTTGATTGAAAATATTAAACAATCGATAGTGAAATGATACGATTTCTGTAAAGGATTGAATCATAATTGCGTGTACTAAGTGTCTTTTAATGAGGTTATATATCTACTTTTACATTTTTTTATTACAAATATTCCCAGACTTTGATACTTTTGATAGTGATAATAGGATTTGGCGTTTACGAAATGTAGTTTAACATGTTCTTGAATACTAGGCATAAAAGTATGTCATAAATTTCATTAATTCATAGGACGTAACTCCCATTGGCTACCAAAAGCATAAAGGTAGCGTGCACCTTCGGTACTACAAGTACATATTAAGGGTCATCCTATGTGGTATTGTATAATTTTTTCTAATGTACGATATATATCAATATATCATGTGTCGTAAAGCGACAGTAAAAATATTTCCTGGTATTTTATTGCGGTGTTGTAATATTTTGTTCCTGTTGATTATAGTTTAAATCATACAAATACATGCTTCCTGCTAGAGTATGTTTCAATTTGTTTTCAGTGAAAAAATTAAACAATCAATCTTAAATGGACATATCGTTTCTTAATATCTTCTTTTACTACATTTCGAAAAACATCTGTTGAGGAATAATTTTTTTGTGTATCGCCTACTTTTAGATTTAATTCAATGTAATCAGGAGATCTATGCAAACATTTAGTATATTTGACTGTTGAAATGTAAGGAATGGTTTATTAGTCGAACAGGTCCTTTAATCAATAGCCTCTTTTATGCTTTTTTTGAGATACGATTTTTATCCCATTACTGCATGAGCATTTTGTGAAAATGGCTGTTTTCATTGAAAAGTCTTCCGTTACAAGTTCTGGTTGCTATAAAACTATAAAAACTATTTCAATACTTATCAATGCTTGGCACAAAAGTTGACTGGACCATTGCCTTTGTAACAACATGCTCAGTCTTTAATTTCCTTTACTATGGCACCAAGGGGACATCTCAAAATTGCCAAAATTCACTATTTTGCGTTGATTTCTTCCATCAAATTTGATTTCAAAGGGCTGCAACTTCTAAATGGATTGAGATAGAGTCAAAGGCTTGTCAGCATTGGTTACACTTTACATGATAATCGACCTGGGGTTATTTTTATGTAAATGTGTATTTCTATGTGTGACTTCAGTTGCCCTCGTGATTTTATCCTGCTTGCAAATTACTTCAACAAACAATCATAGAAATAAAGGAAATGTCAAACCTGATCGATTCCAATAAAAAGTAACGTCCAAGTGAATAAATAACTGCTATATATTACCTTTATCCTATTTTGACAAATGACAAAAGCTAGAGTAAGATGTAAAAGGGTTACCACTTAAAGGTCCAACTGCCTACGACTTGCGTACTTTCAATTTCTCGAAACAAAATTGCACTGATACAACTAAACAGATTTCGATAGCAATGCCAGATTTCGGAACCTTTATCTGTGCTATTAATCTGGTGGTTTCATTTAGGATTTATAAAACAGGATAAGTTTACTATGCAGTCAGTAACATCTAACAAAATTACTGTTTGAATAAAACTTTCCCGTATGACCTTAATTTGAAATGGAGTTTTAGTAACGTGGCAATTATTATTTATTCAAATAACATGCCTTGCATTGATTACATGTATGAAAAAAAGAATATGTATATTTCCCATACAATTATAAGCCGGAAAGTCAGTTTAAGAATCATCTAATTCAATAGCAAAAAGTGTATGCTAGACTCGAAGTGCACCACACGTGATCTATAACCTTTAGCATACAGACTATGTCCAGTATAACTCCTACTTTAAGTTAATATGTTAATGCTTATTTTTCAATGCTGTAGAGTGTCTTATCAATAGGGTTAGACCATTGTGTCACTAACTGCCATCGAAATTACAAGCTAAAATATAATGCTGTATCATTTATCTATAAATTTGATATTGATATTGAATTCAACAATCTAACCGTAAAATTAACATAAAATTGTTAATATAGTACCCTTCCCCACCTTCCGAAATTAAAATTTTAAAGATAACATGTTTGCAAACTGACTGTGGTATTTCTTACTTAATTTATGTGTTTGTGCGCCAGCGATATGAAAGTACTATTCTTCATTTCTATAAGATTTGTGTTTACAATTTTAACAGTTATAAACAATATATGGGATGAACTTCAATTTTGTCAATGAATCAATTTGGGTGTGATTTTAATTCTGAAATAAAGACACTGTCCTTAAATAACGCTATTGAAACAGCCATGAAATTGTCCTCTTGCATCACAGTTTGGTACATTTATGTCCGTTATGTAAATTTACAGAAAATGTAAGACGAATTATTAATTCTTTAAACAGCCTGCCTTGAATTAAGCCGCAATAAAGTAAAATGATTGTGTCATTCAAAATGTACTTCTGAGCGTAAATGTCAGTCGATAAAGGACTAAACACTGAGATATATTCAAGATCAATCTCACATTCACACAAGCTCAAGCTGGCGTTTGTTAAACCAACCGTTAGTAAACAGACATATGATATACAAACAACAACAACATCAATACTTTCGCTTTGGTTGTTTTTATATATTTATTTGATAAATCTTTATTTATTTTATATTTGCATTTCAAATTGTTGCCAAAGTTGGCAAATATCTGAGGTCTGTTTTCAATTTAAGGAAATTTGCCGTCGTGCAGTTCTAAAATTTCTGAAAGTCTGTCTGTCCGTCTTATATCTAAAATTACATAACAAAGTGAATACAAATTACCAACCCGTAATGACGTTAATTGCATGAAAAGATCATAGGGACAGACAGTAACTATCAATTATTAGATATAATATTTCTTTTTATTCTTTTGCATGCTGAAAATCGGAAAACGCGCTAAATGTAGATATATTTAATCAGCAGTCCTGACACCTATTATTTGGTAATTAGATTTTTCCCTAAAGACTACACTATACGTAACATGCTGCTTAAAAAACACAATAACTGACAATCGGTTAACAATACGTCAAAATATTTCCTGTTTGGTATTCGTTACAACAGTTCCTTGAACTGACAATGATGAGATTATTTATTGATACTAGATTCATGACGTTTTATTCAGTTCATATTTCATCTGTAAAAGTTTTATGAATATAATATGTTGTAACAAAATACATAGAAAGAATTGGAAACAGATCAATAGATCAGTATATACAGTCATGTATATATTTGACGACGTCATTTATTCATCAAAGACTGTTTCATTTCCCTGTTTTGTTTCAATCTAACTTTCATGGATAGCAATAAAACAAAATTACTTTCCGACAATGTTAGTTGAGTAACATGAAAATAATTAATTCTACTGAGTCTGACTGAGGAAGAGATGTTAGTTTTAGCTTATTTTTATTCTAGCTATTTTATCTATTTATTCTTTTAAATACAGGGTACGAGCATTTGTCCTTGGATTCTAAAAGATGTGAATTTTGTCTTTCTGATGTAAAAATAATAATCCGGAGATATATGAAGTATTTTGTTTGTTTATGGCTGACCAATTTCATATTATCATAAGCTTTAGTAATTGGAAAGTGAAAGCTTACTTAATAATTGCAGAGCCTATTATTTTCTCGGTGTATTTCCTAGAATTGAGGAAACTAAAGTGTAAAGCATGCAATCTGCTACTAAGCCACTCTTTCTGGCTGACTTCCATCTAAATATTTAGTTACATAAATAAAGGTGTAAATAAATAAAGTTGGATAGCGATTGTTTTTCTTCCATGTAGATTTTCTTAAATTTGGATGTTTCTGTTACATCGATTTTCTATTGGCAATTGCAAACAATCAGAAAGACATCTTTTTAATATGGAATATACATAATCGAAACCAAAAATACTATCACGTAAACACCTCAGTAGGTGCGCTCCGTATTATATTACTTGAAATTTAGTTATATACAATACCGTCTTACTATGGAAAATTTAATGACATGATTTACAGTTAACTTAATGTCAATATTAAGATGAAATGAAACCTTTCCTGCAAGAGTAGATTTTTATCCATATTTTAATTTAAAACTGCATATTATGAAGTAACAAATTGAAAGGGGAATATTTCAAAGGCATTGTAAAGAACAAAAATACATAATTATTTTGAATCTGTTCATAAAGGATACTGCACCATTTCTCATGCACATTTGCATATTATTGAGATTTATTCCAGCAAAAAAAAAGAACAATATTGCAACCTCGCAATGAAATACCAGGAAACATTTTAACTGTCGCTATACGCCACACGATATATTGATATACATGTATAAAATTCATTAGATAAATGTTAAATGAAAAACTACATAGAATTTACCGGGATCTTTTTCTTGTAAACAAACCGGAAAGGGGAAAACGCTTTTCTTTTTGTTTTTGGTAGGGGAAATGGCCCCGGGTTTTGTATTATAAATTCAAAAGAAAAATATGACAAAACTTTTTATTTCCTTTGTATTTTAAAAAAAGTTAAAAAATACAAATTTTGTAAACACAGAACCCAAATTTCACTTAAAAAAAAAGTACAAAGACTGGGAAAATGAAAAAAAATATATTTTTATCTTTTAAAAAGGGACTTTTTGGGCCACAATTAAAGATTCCCAATTTCCCTTTTTGAAAATAAAAATTTAATTTTAAATATCGATTATTTAAAATATTTTAAAAATCACGAAACATTTTCCCTTTTTCATATCGAGGGAGTTTTGTAATTTTTTTAAAGAGAAAAAACCCGGGGAAATATCCTGCCCACAAACGACAAACAAATGTTGCCACTTCTCGATATCGAAAAAAAAAGTTCTTTGATTAAGGACATAAAGTTAATGTCATTTCTTTAAAACGAATACGAAAACATGGCAGTCAAGCAACACAAACCCGAACCAAATACACACTGACTAAAACAAGGAACGCACTTAAAGAAAGAATCGATTTTAATAAGGAATCTTATTAGAATAAACGATGAAAAAACAACTAAAACAATTCTCAAATAATTAAGTTAAGAATAAGTGTTATTAATGTTACATTGCCATGTAAAAATGGCTTATATTTGTTGTCGTACTTAAAAATTCATAGATGTGGTTAGATCATAAAATAAATCATGCCAAAATTTTGCAAGTCTTCAGAAAATAACCCCAAACATACAAGCAGTAAATGCAATTATTTGTTTCATTACTTATAACTAGTTTCAAGTGTAATTAACTTCGCAAAATAAGCTGTGTCATTTATACATTAATTGTAAATCAGTATGTGGATATGCTTTATGTTGTTAGTAAGAAACAAAGTATTGAATGTTATTGAATAAAGCTTTAAAGGGAGTCACAGCCAAATTTTTCATTTCTTCGTTTTGAATTTTTCATTCATGATTCTGTAAATGTCTTCAAAATGAATACACTACGCAATCACATGAACAAAACTTTTCTCCTTCTGAAGAATAAAACGGTGGTTTCCCAACTTGACCCTCGTGGGTCAGATTAGAGTGTTACGATTTGACAGTGAACTCTTGAAACGTTAAAAAGCATGTCAAATGAATGACTAAGACTTTTTTTATCATATAATATCCACAATATCTGTTGTGGTAAATTCAAGGGTTTGTTCATGTCACATGTTTTTTTTTAAAACTACTCGGTGATTTTACCGGCGTCTAACTTTCGTTCAACATTTATAGATATATATTTACGCTTCTAACCCAAATTTGTAGAATGAATACAGAAATTCATGTCAGGACTTCAAAATCTCTTTTTAGGGGAATGTGAGTACTTAAGATCATTTTGATATTTTTGTCATTAATTTGCCTGAGTATGCCTTTAATCCTTCAAATACATGCTTCTCCTTTTTCTTTTAATTGGCTATCATAAATAAACGTATCATTATTTTCGTTGATATCTTTTTCACTACCAGACATTTCCTATATTTAGAAATATCTGTTGCAGTAATATTTTTATGTATTGCCTTCTTTTAGATTTAATTCTATGTTAGCAGGAGATCTGTTCAAATATTTAGTATAATTGTCTGTCTTAATGTAAGGAAGTGCTTATTTGTCGAACAGGTCCTTTAATCAATAGCACCTTTTCAGCATTTTGCGAAACGATTCTTAATAAACACCTTTCAGCATTCCTGAATTCACTTAAGATATTAATAAACCTATTTTGATTAATTAGTCTAAATTGATTTTAATTTATATTTATAATTTATATTGCTAATGATGTGTAGTTTTGTGTAAATGTGTATTTCTATGGTAAAAGTTGAAAAGTGGCTTCAAATGTAATTGTGATTTTATCCTGCTTGCAAATTACTTCAACAAACAATCATAGAAATAAAGTAAATGTCAAGCCTGATCGATTCCAATAAAAAATAACGTCCAAGTGAATGAATCACTGCTATTTATTACCTTTATCCTTAATGGACAAATGACAAATAGCTAGAGCAAGATGTATATTCAATTTTACCAAAGGGTAACCACTTTAAGGTCAAACTGCCTACGACATTTGTTGTCCTTTTCAATTTATGGAAAAAACATTGAACATATACAACCAAAAAGATTACGAGAACAATGCCAGACTTCAAAACATTTATATGTGATATTCAATGGCTTCATTTAGGCTTGATAAACAGGAAAAGTCTAATATGCAGTAAGTAATTTCTAACATAATTACTGTTTGAATCAAGCTTTCAAGTGTGACCTAAATTTGAATAGGAGTTTTAGTAAATCGAATAGCATTAGCCTTGCATTGATTGCATGTATGAGATGAATAAAAGAATATGAATATTTTCCATATAACTATGAACCGAAAAGTCATTGTAAAAGTCCTTTTATTCAATAGCAAAAATGAATGCTAATGAATAATAGACTTGAAGTGCACCCACGTCTATTATTACCTATAGTATATAGACTATGTAAAGTATAGCTTCCATGTTTTTGCTAATGTGTAACGGCTTAATTTTCAATGCATGAGAATGCCTTTTCTGGAGGCCATTCTGTCACTAACTGCATTGGAAACAAGAACAATAACAAGCAAAAAATATCATGCTGTATCATTTATCTATAAATGTTTTATTTAATTCAACAATCTAACCGTAAAATTAGTATAAAATAATTAAATAGTACCCCTCCCCCTACCGACACTGAAGAAAACATGTCTGAATCTGCAGAAACTGTGTCGAGGTTTTGAGATATTTCTCACTTATATTAATTAGTTTGTGCGCCATCGATATGAAAGTTCTATATTTCATGATAATTAAATATGGCGGACAGTACACTAGCGTTTTGTAACTGTTGACAAAAAATGTTTAAAATTTAGTGTTTTTATATTAAAACGGATATAAATTCAACAGGAAAAGCCATTTTATGGGTATGTTTATGCCATAGTATAACCTATTTGACTGTTATATACGCCCAATGGACCGAAATAGTGATTTTGCAGTGACAACAAAGAACCGCTTTGAAATTTTGCAGGGGCGGGAAAACTATTCCACAATGATTTCTTCAGTAAACTGCAGTGCCAATAACAATGATATAAGTAGACAAACTTTTGCGAGTAGTTCAATTGATACGAAGCTAAACTATATGTTTGATGAACTTAAAAATATTAGCAAAGAGCAATTGAGTTGTAATCGGGGGATGGCAAACGTTGAAAAGGCTCTGACAGGTATGAACGACAAAGTGAATAAAGTGATTCAAACCACAAATAGACAAACTGACTTTTTGAAGGCATTAGCCTACAAATCTATAGATATCGAGGCCAGGTCTCGCAGGAATAATCTTATTTTCAGAGGTCTTAGTGAAAACAAGGGAGAGAACTGCTTTATGCTGATAAGAGATTTTCTCAATAATCATCTAGATATTGACCCTAGAGAGATATATTTAGCTCGTGCACACAGATTAGGTCGTTATGATTCGAGGCAGCGATTCCAAAAAAGACCGATAATTGTAAACTTTCGTGATTTCTGTGACACGGAGTTAATCATGAGTCGTGTAACAATGTTAAAAGGCAAGCCATTTTCAGTGGACTACGATCTACCACGCGAGAAACAGGAGGCCCGGGCTCGTCTGTGGCCACAGTATAAGCTGCTAAAAAGCGATGCACCACACTCTAAGGTCCAGATATTTTACCCCGCTAAACTGATACAAGATGGTAAACTCATTCGGGATGAAATGCCAGACTGGAATAAATACGCCAGAATCAGCAGATTATCCCAAATAGATCATATCGAGAGCTTTACAGTCCCGGATGTGACGCAGGCTAAACAGTATTGCAATGATACGAACATGTTGAACACAAATAGGGGCATTGTATGTGCAAATGAACCTGTAAATGATATTAGCTATAGAAGCAATTTACCTTGTGCACCACAGTCCACAATTGCTGAGTCCATGCAGGCTAATTATCATCCCTCAGAATATAACTTCTCAACATCCTTACAGATTCCAATCCCTCCTACTCAGCAACAAATGGTTAGTCCAAGCTATGTGAACCCCGCGGGGCTAAAGCACCCAGAAAAAGTGTCCGAAATGTTTCATCAGATTAATCCAAATAGCGTCAATACAAATTTTCCGAGTGTTGGAAACACTAATAGCCCTGATAGTTCGATGGAAATACTAATCGCAGATAAATCCGAAAACCACAAAAACTCGCCCTCCTATATCCCTATAATTAACCCCGATGTTGCACTACTTTGTCAGCCCGATCCCAATTCAGTGTTGTGTAGTCCAGCCATAACAAATACACAAGTGAATCATGACTCCAATATGCCCGCAAGTGAAAACGTTCTTGCCCCGAAACAAAACATCAGTCAAGCTGGAAATAGCACTGTACATCCGAGGGCAGCTTTTCATCAGCAACATGATAAAAATAGTGGCACAAAATTCATTGACTGTGATGAGACACAACTCAAATCTATCAACACAGACGGCATGTCTATTTCACATGTAAACAAAGAAAACAAGCCTTCTAAATCACCAAAGAGGGGGAGGGCACGGACTTCTCGTGCTGTTTCAAGGTCAGAGAACCGGTCACAGTCAGCTAAACCGTATAGAAGACACAGTTCAAGTACAACGCGTAGTAAAAATGACACGGTTTTACCCAGTGCTATAAATAGTACTTCACATGTAACACAGGTGAAACCTGTAGATGATGGGTTTTCCCAGAAAGGTGTGAAAATAGGACAATAGGTTAAAGGTCAGGAGGTCTCGCTACGTTGTGTATTGTTAAACATTCAGGGTATTTCATCAAGGCGAACGAATAAACTATTATCACCCGAAGTTCAGAATATTTTCAAAAATCACGATTTGATATTGTTGACAGAAACATGGGCAAGTCAATTAACAGATTTTCATGTAGATAATTTCGAGTATTTTGTGTTAAATAGAACAGAAAATAAAAACACTAGCAAGAGACCGTCAGGAGGCATAGTAATTTACCTGAGAAATGATTTTGTGTCATCTGACACACTTGTGTTTCAAAGTGAAGATGATATTATATGTATTCGTATTAAAGGGTTAATTTTGGGTTTAAAAAATGATTTATTTGTGTGTTTGTGTTATGTGATACCTGAGAATAGCAGCCGACAGACGATGATAGAGTCTCATACTTTTGATAGACTATTAGATCACATTGCAAGCTTAGATTCGAAATATGAAAATGGTTTTAATTTTTTACTCTGCGGTGACATGAACTCGCATACTTCTGATAGTCCAGATTTTGTACCTGATGATAGTTTATTACATAATAATTTTTTACCTGTAGATTATTGCATAGATGAATGTTTGAAGCGTACCTCGCAAGATAAAGGGCGCTTAAATAATAATGGTTTATTGTTATTGGATCTTTGTAAACAAACAGGTCTACGTATTATGAATGGAAGATTAGGTGAAGACAAACTTAGGGGTCGTTATACATTTGTTGGTAGTAGAGGGTCTAGCGTAGTTGATTACGTAATTAGCTCTCAAAATTTATTCGAATATGTCGATTCATTCAAAGTAAAAGAACCAAACATACTGTCTGATCACTGTGAAATTGAATTCTCTTTTATATTTAAGAAGTCAGATAATTTAAATTTTACAAATAATGTAAATGAGAATGAGAATATAAATTATAAATATACATGGTATAATGAGAAAGCCGGAGAATATATAGAGCGGCTGTCTGCACACGATACTAAATCGAAATTTGATGTTTTTATGCAGAATATTGACAATTGTATGTGTAACAATGATATTGATTCTTGTTTAAATGAATTCACCAATATTGTTGATGATGTTGTCACCCCTTTATTTAAATGTAGAACAGAACGTATAGTCTCTGTTAATAGTGTTGACTCAGGCCAGTCCTGGTACTCTGTAGAATGTGACGAGAAACGCAGATTGTTTTATGCGGCCTTAAATTTGTATAGAAATGATCAATCAGACATAAATAGGCAGAGTATGGTTAAAGCCAGGTCTGAGTATAAATCTTGTTTGAGAAATGCTAGATATAGATATGATAAATATGAAACTGAAAAGCTAGTCAATGCAAAATACACAAATGCAAAACTTTATTGGAAAATGTTAAAAAAATGTGCTGGTATTAGTGACACAAATATTTCACTTGATATTTTTGAACAATATTTTAAATCGGTGAATAATCCCGATGATCGTTTTTTTAGTCCAGATGAAGATATTTTGCATTTTATAAACAGATATGAAACAAATGAGTTCAATATTATGTTTAATGAGTTAAACATACCATTTTCGACAGACAGTTTATTGCAAGCTATTAATCAATTAAGTCCAAATAAGGCCGGCGGCCCGGATTTATATATCAATGAATTATTTATGCATGGTAAACATATATTAGTCCCTATCTTGTTGAAGTTATTTAACAGAATATTTGAAATAGGTTATTTTCCAGAAAATTGGTCAGAAGGATTTGTTGTTCCATTACATAAAAAAGGTAGTATTAATGATGAAAACAATTACAGAGGTATAACCCTTTTAAGTACATTAGGTAAACTTTTCACACGTTTGTTAAATAATCGATTAAAAAACTGGGCAGAAAACTACGGTGTGTATATAGAGGCTCAAGCGGGTTTTAGGTCAAAATTAGGCACGGTTGATAATATTTTTGTTTTACATGGTCTTATTAATCATATTATTAATAGTGGTAAGCAATTATATTGTGCTTTTATCGATTTTAGTAAAGCATTTGATTATGTTAATCGAGATAATCTATGGGCAAAATTGATACAACTTGGAATAAGAGGAAATATTTTAAATATTATTAGATCGATGTACTCGAGTGTTAAATCAAGAGTTAAGTGTTTTAATGAGTTAAGTAATAGTTTTGAATGTGTTTTAGGCGTTAGACAGGGTGAATGTCTTTCACCTTTTCTATTTTCCATGTTTATAAATGATATAGAAGATATGTTTATTAAAAAGGGCCTAGAAGGTATTGATGTTAATATGTTTAAAATGTTTTTGATACTGTATGCTGATGATATTGTTATATTTGCAAATAATAGTTTAGAATTACAAAATGGTTTAGATCTATTACTAGATTACTGTAAGAAATGGAAAATGATAGTTAATACTGCCAAAACCAAAGTAATGGTGTTTAGAAAAGGCGGACGTTTACCCGCAAATGTCACTTTTTATTATAATGGTAATATGGTTGAAATTGTTAGTAAATTTGTTTATCTTGGTATTGTTTTCACTACAGGTGGTTCCTTTTCTGAAGCACAAAATACAATTGCTGGGCAAGCACTAAAGGGTATTTTCAAAATGGATAAATATTTATATAAATTCACAGATATATCTGTAAGGCATAAATTGGATCTTTTCGATAAAATGATATTACCTATTTTAAATTATGGAAGTGAAGTATGGGGTTTTAATCAAGGCAAGGCCGTAGAACGTTTACATATGCAATTTTGCAAAAGACTATTAGGAGTTAAGAAAAACACACAAAACGACTTTATTTATGGTGAATTAGGAAGAATGCCTTTGCAAAATATGAGATATTATAACATTATAAAATTTTGGATAAAATTGTTGACTACAGATGAAAACAAATATATTAAGAAGGTGTATTTAATGTTGAAACAAGATATTATTGAAAACCCAAACAGAATAAATTGGTGTTCATTATTGAAAGATTTATTATGTACTCTTGGTTTTTATGAAGTATGGTTATTTCAGACTGTTGGAGACTCTGTACTGTTTTTATATAATGTGAAACAAAGATTAAAGGATCAGTTTTTACAAAACTGGTCTGGTAGACTAAATAACTCAAGTAGAGCTTTGTTTTATAAATACATTTTAAACCACAGATTTCAACCATATCTTGATTTGGTAAACGTTAAAAAATTCCGTGTTTGTTTATCACGATTACGCGTATCATCACATAGACTTTTTATTGAAAGTGGCCGATGGACTAGACCTGTTAGCACTCCAGTAAATGAACGGAAATGTACTTTTTGCGATAAATTAGAAGACGAATATCATTTTGTTTTAGAATGTGTTTTATATAATGATTTGAGAAGACAATTTGTACCAGCCTATTATTACAGACGACCAAATATGCAAAAATTTGTTGAATTAATTACTACAGAATGTAAGCGTGTCATAAGAAATTTAAGTACATATGTAGAAAAAGCATTTACATTAAGAACAAACGAACTTTACAGAGATAACTATTCTTAAACTGATTTTTCAATATGTAATGATGTGAATTTTGTTAGTATGACTCTTATATGCCTTTATTGTTTATCACTTAGCTTTGTAAAATGTAATCTCATTATGTAAAATTACAGTAAATCCATATGTCAATCAACTTGCTAGTTTCGTTTTTGAGCAAGTTTTGACTGGAAATGGAATAAGAATTCGTATTTATTTTATGTCCGATTGATATTTTACATTTATGATTTAAAATTTTTGAAATAAAATCCATTGGTCACCAACTTTCCACTTTCGTTTTCGAGCAAGTTGTGACTAGATATGGAATCATTTTTCTTACTACTACTTACTTTACTGCACTATGCTGTATATGCACATACAAGTGTATTGAATATTAAAAATGTTTATTCTGTCTATTATGTTACAAAAAAAAAATATTGGAGCATATCAATGTTATTAAAAAAACGGGTTGCATGTAGCAGTGCTTATACATATGCGAAAATATATGTGTATACATATGTGTAGATGGTATATATGCAAATTTATGAGCGTGCATGTACTTATGTATATATATATATATGTATGTAATGTGTGTATCTATGCATGTTTGAATATGTAATTATTATTATTAAATGTTAAATTGCTGTAGCCATATATAGTATGTAAATGTTGGCCACATGGGTCTATGACCTTCTGGTGTTTATGTAATGTGTGTATCTATGCATGTTTGAATATGTAATTATTATTATTAAATGTTAAATTGCTGTAGCCATATATAGTATGTAAATGTTGGCCACATGGGTCTATGACCTTCTGGTGTTTTGAAAATAAAAAATCTTGAAAATCTTGAAAAATCTTTGAAAATCTTCATTTCTATAAGATTTGTATTAACGATTTTAACAGTTATAAACAATATATGAGATGAAATTCTATTTTGTCAATGAATCAAATTAGTGGTGTGAATTTAGTTCTGAAATAAAGGCACTGTTAACGTTATTAAAACCGTTATAACATTGCTCTCTTGCATCTCAGTTTGGTACATTTATTTCCATTATGTAAATTCACTGAAAATGTAAGACGAGTTATTGATTTTTTAAACAGCCTGCCTTGAATTAAGCCGCAATAAAGGAAAATGATTATGCAATTCGAAATGCACTTCTGCGCGTAAATGGCAGTCGATAAAGACCTAAACAATGCGATAAATTAACATCATTCACGCATTTATAAGAGCAAGCTGACGTATGTTTAACCAACCGTTAGTTTAAAGACAAATGATACATACAACAACGTCAAAACCTTCGCTGATGGGTCTTTCTTTTTTATTTATTATTTAAATACGTTCCTTTTTATCTTTTATTTACGATTAAAATATTTTCAAACTTTGCAGTTATCTGAGTGCTGTTTTCAGTTTAATGAAATTTAATGAAATTCGCCCTCTTGAAGTTCTAAATTTTCTGACGGTCTGTCCGTCTTATATCTAAAATTACATTACAAATTGAATGCAAATTACAGGCCCGTAACGACGTTAATTACATGAAAAGATCACAGGAACAGCCAGTAACTGTCAATTAAATATAATATTTCATATTCTTATGCACGCTGAAAATGTAAAATGTGCTAAATTTAGTCACATTTAATCAGCAGTTCTGAAATCTATTTATTTGTAGAAAAGATTCTACACTTAAGATTACACTTTACTTTATAGCTGTATAAAAAGCACAATTTTTGACATTCAGTAAATAATACGTCAAAGAGTTTCTGTCTGGTCTGGTGACCGTGACAACAATTCCTTGAATTGTTAATTATAAGATTGTTTATTGACACTAGATTCAAGACATTTGATTCAGTTCATATTGCATCTGTAAAAGTTTTACACACACAAAACTCAATATATTAATTTATACATGTATATTCACTAACACATCACAAATAATGTCGATTACTTAATTATTTAGTGATCTACACGTCCTTCTATGGGATAATTTAAACATCTTTCATTTCAAATTGATTTACAATAAATAATTATTATAAAATATTGTTTGATATGTGGATTGTTTCCTATATTAATTCATAATAATCACGAAATGATATTTTCTTTTTCTTCATTAAAACCAAGCCTCTTAGATGGATATTCTTAGTATTGAGTATTGAAAAATATAACATTCCGTGCCATTTTCAATTTCCTGATTTGTAAATATATTGCGAAATGATTTTTTTTCAAACTGTTTTTAACTCGTTATAAGGCGATTTATGATGATGTTACGGCGTCCCTGGGTCTGTTTGAAACATTTTGTCATGTATAGGTTTGGTCACGACATTAATTCATGAATCATTTAAGAATGTCTCATTTCAGATTATTGCTTTGTTTTACGTTCGTTCTAATCGAACTTTCGTGAATAGCAATAAATCGAAATTACTTCCCTTATTCGTTTATTGATTAACATGTTTCAATAAAACACGACAAAATCTGATTAGTTGCGATTTATCAACTGCGAGCGATATAAGATTCGGCTGAGGAAAGAAAAAATGATGTTCTTAAGCTTATTTTTATTTTAGCCCTTGAGATTATCTTGTCCAACAAACCAGAATAATTCAAGCAATTCTTAAAGGGTCCACATTCCATACAAGTTTAAGATAAACTACGAAGAGGATAAGGAAGAGAGCAAACAAACAAACAAACAATCAGAATATTGGTTAAAATACATTATTTCTGTGTACTAGAAAAAACTTTGTTATTATATTATTTTATTATAACTAATGTGATATAATTTGAGTACTTGTTTATAGAACATATAACGAAAATTTTAACTCCAATCTTACGCTATCGGATTACTTTGAATACATGTAATTCGTTTAAAACGGTTATGAATGTTTGGGTTTTTTTGGGGGGTTTTTTTTCGTAATAATATTACAGAGAAAAAGCAGCATGTTTGTCCTTGAATATTAAAATATGTGATTTTTTAACTGATGTATTATAATTATTTAACGAACATATACTGTATATCATTGTGTTTGATTAATGGTTATCTTATTTCATATTATAATTTCCTATTGTTATTGGCAGATAGGTGAAAACTTATAGGACATACCGGGTATTAAGAAAATTGAGAATTATTTGTCTTTCTTCTTTTTTTGCAGTTTCACATTCTTATGAATAATTCGTTTAATATGGTAATGAATGGCTTTTGTCAGTAATACAGGGACATATCAGTATGTTGGTCCTTGACAGCTAAAAGATGTGATATTTTTTTTCTCACGGATGTAAAAACATACCATTATGTTTTCTTAATGGCTGTCCAATATCGTTTTATCATTAGTGTTAGTAATAAGAAGGTGTAAGTTTGCCTTAGAATTGCATAATCTATTGTTTGCCTTGATGTATTTCCTAGAATTGAGGAGACGCAAGGTGACGCACACGCTGTTCCACTAAGCCACTAATTCTGATCGTCTTCCAACTCCATATATGGTATATCATTAAGCCCGTACTTCAATAACATATGAGAGCAATTGTTGTTTTTTCTTGCAGATTTTTAGTGATGCGTAAGTTTCTGCTACATCCTTTGAATTGTGAATATTCTATTGGCAATTGCATAAAAAACACAATGACATCTTTTCAATATGGCATGTCCAAAACCCCTCGCCCTTTAGCACTGTAGGTTCGAATCCTGACTTTGTATCCTTACATGTGAGGAAGCTATCCAGATAGCTTACGGAACGTCGGTTGTTCTATTCAGGTGCCCGTGCCTGAAATAATGCACGGAAATGATCCCGAGGTCTACCTTCACCATTAAAGCTGGAACGTCGCTATTTGACCTGTACTGTGTCAGTGCTACATAAAATCCCCAACCAAACAAACACGCAAAATGTCTGATAGCAAACAGAAAATACTACCACTTCAGTCCCTTCATGTGTTCACTCGGTATTGCTTGCAATTTAGCTATTAGCAATACAATCTCATTGTAGATAAATGAAATGGCATGCTATACTGTAATTTTGAGTACATCTAAGTATATCAACATTAAGCATTCAAAATTGATATATGAGCTACAACATTAAGAGAATAACAAAAACAAATTACATGCAAGAGTACTCCATAATTTAAATCAACACTACATATTATAAATTAAGGAAATCTCATCTCTTGAAGGCATTGGTATCAACAAAGAAACATAGTTATTATTAATTGAGTCTCTTCTGTTGTTATGGGATAATGCAAAATCACTCGTGTACAATCGCACATTAGTGATAAGTAATTCATTTCCAGAAATAAACAAGACAGTATATCATACTGCAGTGAAATGCTAGGAAACCTTGTTTACAGTTGCCACATGTCAAACATGATGTATGGATATTTTTTAGATAAATGTCATATAATATAAACAGGATGACCCTATATATATGCCTGAAGCACCGAAAGTACACGCTGACTTTATGCTCTAGCCAATGTTGTTGTATGGACAATGGGTATTGTGTCTTTTAACGCAAGAGAAAATATATATGCCATATTTTTAAAACCTATGATTCCATTACATATTTAACCATATATCTTGAACATCAAATCCTGTTATCGCTAACAAACTATCAACGACTAGAATATGAAAATGTAAAAGAAGATTTATAATTTTTTGAAAAGAACACCATGTAGACACGCAATAATGATTCGATCCTTTTAACAACCACGTCATTTTATTCTCGAATATCAAATATTTTACTATGTCAAGAATATCTTTTACTTCACATGTCGAGACGGTCTGTAATTCTTACAGAGATTAAACAAAAATATATATCAAGCGACAAACTATTGTCACCCTCATAGTAAGTTAATAGTTTCAATGCTTTTCTTTACCCGTATGAATCAGAAAAGCTTCATATCATATTAAAATGACATGTATGAAACACTACACGATTCAAGCAACATGAAATGAAAACCAATCTTATAAAAAAATGAGAACACAGATCAACAAGAAAATACCAAATACAATGATCGCAGTCCCCACAAACCCCGACAACAGCGAACCACCGACACAGAACCCAGGTAAGCAGCGAATAAACGCAAAAGAGGGTAGAATCATGTCTTTCAACACTATACGAATTACACGTGTCGGCAAAACCGGAATAGGAAACGTATGCAAATTACAAATCATATCGGAAAACGTTCATTGATATGACTAAGAATTAATATGTTAATATCAGTAAAAGTACTTTACTTTAAACGAAAAAGAAAAATGTAAAATACAAGCCACGTAAGCCAGGACAGCAAAAAATACACAAAACAAGTTGGCTTTAATAAGGCAAGCATATAAAGAGAGTCCATTAAAATAAGGATTCTAAAATTAATGAACGATAGAAAACAATTAAGAAATACTCTTATGTGGCGTTAAATTATCAAATAAAGTCATGCTGGAATTTTAAGTCTTTAGTTTTTTGTTTTAGAGAAATATCAAAACTATTGACAGTCATTGTGATTTTTGTATATGATCAAACTGTTTTTAACTTTTATCAACTTTAATTAATAGTTGATAATATGTGTCATTGATTAATTTATTCTAAATCACAATATGGATCCGTTGTATATATATTATAAGTAAGAAACAAAGCTTTGAATATTATTGAATAAACCGGTAGTTCTAATCCTGCAAACACATGTAATGCTTCTTGCTAAAACAATGTTCAATTCTTTTAATTGACTGCATTATACAGCTAACATATCAGTTTCTTGATATCTTTTTTTTTCGCTACAAGACATTTCCTATATTTAGAAACATATGTTGCGGAAACATGTTTGTGCCTAAATTTAGATTTAATTCTATGTAAGAAGGAGATATGTTCAAACAATCAGTACAATTGACTGTCAAAATGTTAGAAATGGCTCATTTGTCGTACAAGTCCTTAAATCAATAGCATCCTGTCTTTTACCATACGAATCATATTAATCCCCTTCGGCATTCGTGAATTCAGTTCAGATATTAAAAAACCTATTTTGATTACGAAATATTTTTAAATTTATATTTAACATTAAGTTTTGATTAATGATGTGCTTTGATGGGTTATATTTTTATGCTGATGTGTATTTCAATGGTTAAACTTGAAGTGGCTTCAAATGTCCTTGTAATATTATCCTTGTTGCAAATAACTTCAAAAACACTCATAGAAATAAATGAAATGTCAGGCCTGATCGATTCCAATAAATAGTAATGTCCAAGTGAATTAATTACTCATCTGCTATTAATTACCTTTATCCCATTTTGACAAATGACAAAAAGCTAGAGCAAGATGTATATTCAATGTTACCAAAGGGTAACCACTTAAAGGTCAAACAGTCTACGACATGTTTTGTATTTTCCAAATGGAAACAAAATTAAACTGATACAACTAGAAATATAAAGGGATCAATGCCAGATAACGGAACCTTTAGCTATGAATTTAGACTTTTTAAAACAGGATAAGTCTCATATGCAGTAAGTCTCATCTAGCAAAATAAATGTTTGAATAAACTTTTCCTGTATGACCTTAATTTGAATAAAAGTTTTAGTAACGTGGCATTTAGTTACTCGAATTAACATGCCTTGTATGGATAAAATATATGAGATGATGAAAAAGATTATGAATATTTTCCATAAAATTATCAGCATGATAGTCATTTTAAGAATCCTCTTACACTTGAAGTGGACCTCACGTCACTTATAGCCTATAGCATAAACATAATTTTCAATGCACTAGAGTGCCTTATCTGGAAGGTTAGGGCATTATTTCTCTAACTGCCATCGAAACAAGACAATAACAGGCTTAAATATAATATTATATGCTACATAACTTAATCATAAATTTGATATTGAATTCTTCAATCTAACCGTATAATTAGCATAAAAATGTTAAAAAGTACCCTCTCCGTCCTCGCTACCCGAAAATAAACCATAACAGAAAACATGTTTGCAAACTGCAGGTTCTGTGTCGAGGTAATGAGGTATTTCTCACTCACATTAAAGAGTTTGTGCGCCAGCGATATGAGAATAGTATAATTATTTCTGTTGACAATTTGTACAATTATAAATAATATCCGGGATGTAATTCCATAGTATCAATGAATCAATTAAGTGGTGTGATTTTGATTCTGAAAAAAAGACACTCTCCTGAAATAACGTTATTGAAAGTACTTAACAAGGCTATAATATACTAGTAATAAATAGTTCTTCGGATTGGTTTTCGTTGTGATAGAATTTTACACATTGCTCTCTACGTTACAAATATGATAATGATATGTTTTATTGTCCATAACTTTGGACATGTTTGTTGTCTACGTCTGCATTTCATATGTTAAAACTCTTTTATTCCCAGGATTTGTTCTTCACAAATCTAATGACGAACCAGAAAGTACATCGGCATATATAATAATCTCGGTAATATTCTTCATGAAGTTTCTCTGTTATAACATATATCATTATTATTATTATTATTATTATTATTATTATTATTATTATTATTATTATTATTATTATTATTATTATTATTATTATTATTATTATTATTATTCGTGGGTTAAATGAATAAAGTTCAAGGCAAATCACATTCATGAAAGAAATGTCCTTATGTAAGCAACGTACTTATAATATATGTAGGATATACTACTACCTTCTACAGGAGTGGAGTTATACTTGCCTGAAGAATATAAATTCGCGGTTTGTTTTTAATAACGTCTTTTTGGTGTTAATGTGTTTATTGTAGTCACCATGAATATAAATGAATACGAGTATGTCAACGGAACTCGTATATCAATAAGATAGCTGCACAGGGGTCAGCAATTCTCATTTTATGTTGTTTTTTATTATATTTATCTTTTTATTTGTTGTTGTTGTTGTTGTTCTTCTTCTTCTTCTTCTTTTTGGATTAATTGGTAAAACTCATCTGTTCTATATATCATTGTATAAGAACATCTGTCACATATATTGAACAATCATAAATGTACAGCAAAATTTATTATTTGCTTCTCAAATGCAGACAGTAAATTTCGTAAAAAATGTAAATATGATTTGTATGAGCTTATCGTAGACAAATGATGGCACATATTAGTGTGCTCCCAGGATATTTATTCGTCAAAATATTCATAATTATATCAAATATTACAAATATCTGAATATAGCAAAGTCAAAGGCATGTATAAAATATAAATTTAAACCAATTCCTATTTATAAAAATGTAATAAATTAAAAAAATAATAATTTAAAAACTGAAAATATTTTTTTATAATATAATCCTAATCATGTCGTTAAGCAAATTATAATCATACAAAATAGCAAAAGGTCGTATTCTTAGAGATCATTCAATCATTCATTAAGTATCATATAAAATAAACAACTTGTTTTCTTAATAATTGTTTCACTTTACTTCTTATAGTTTTAATAAATATATTTCTTCTGTTTTAAAGTTTGGTGAATGACTTATACAGAAACGTGGATTTAAAAAGAAGTCATTTACCAGAATAAATAGTTGTTTTACTTTCTGTTGTTGTTATTGATGACGATAATGATGATGATGTAGTTGTTGCAACATTTATGGTAGTTAAATAAATAAATGGTTAAAATATATTCATAGTTATAACCATATCACGAATAACGTTGCTTACTAATAGTAATTATATAATTTATCATTATATCAGTCACGCTTTAAAATTGCTGTCATACCATATATTGGATAATTTCAATGTACTTCATTTAAACTTGAGATACCGTTAATATTTTCCTTTACTCATAAATACTTACATGAATATCCTATGAAGATTATGAAAAAGTCACATGTTTTCAACTTAATATAAGTCAATTAAAGATAATATGACGATCTGTTCCAAGTGTGTTGAAACATGTTTTCATGTATAAATTTTGGTGAAAAAAAGCTTCATTTCCTTGTTTTGTTTTATGTACCAATCGAACTTTCATAAATCAAAATTACTTTCCTTCGATTTTTATTGACTAACATGATGGAATAATGAAACATGATGGTATCGATTTTTTACTTTATAAAACACTGTGAAAGAAAATTGACTCTACAGACTTCTTGACTGAGGAGGAGATGAGCAAAAAACAGAAACTGTGTTATACTCGGTTTGACACTCAACCCTTGTTTGACAATAAACACATCTACGTCGTTTGTATAGAAAATGATGTCATTTTAATAAAGCGACAAAAAACCGGTCAAACATTGATAAAACTGTTATCATTTAGGATATATTTGTAAAATGTTTTTCTGTGTCGCCTTTTCAGATTGTTGTGAATATTTCATTTGATATGATAATGAAAGGGTTTTGTCAATTATACAGAGAAAATCAGTATAGTTGTCCTTGAGTACTAAATGATGTGATGTTTTTCTTATTGATGTAAGCATAATAATCCGAAGAACATATATACCATTATGTTTGTTTTATGGCTGTCCAATATCAAATTATCATTAGCTTCAGTAATTGGAAGGTGAAAGCTTACTTCATATTTGCAGAGCCTTTTATTTGCTCGATAAATTTCCTAGAGGAGACAAGTGTAAAGCACGCAATTTGCCACTAAGCCACTCTTTCTGGCCTTCTTCCATCTCATTATATACTTACATAAATAAAGCTGTACTTAAATGAAGTGCGAGAGCGATTCTTTTCTTCCATGTAGATTTTCTTTACATCGGATGTTTCTGTTACATCAATATTCTACTAGCAATTGCAAAAAAAAATCACGATGACATCATTTCAATATGGCATGTACTAAAGCAAACATAAGTACTTTCACTCTAACAACTTAATACGTTCGCTCGGTATTACATTACTAGCAATACAGTCTTGCTGAAGATGTACAAAAAAGGGAATGATATATGTTATAACTTTGAATGAAGCTAAAACTGTCAACATTAAGCATTTTTATGTTAGATTATGATCCACAACATAACTTTGAGAGATAAAATATGTGCTGGTAGATAACTCCATAGACGATTTTGAAAAGAATTTAACAGCGGAAAAAACATAAACTAAAATTCAAATTTTAATAAATTAAAGAATTAAACTTGAAATAATACCGATTCTACAGTTTATGTTAGTATTTTTTATGCATTCGTATTACCGTATGAATAAGAAAAGCTTTACATTTTACGTTAAAATGAGGTGTTTGAAGCAATACACAAGCATGTAACCAATTAGGTAAAATATGGGAACACTGATCCTCAAAGAAATGGCCGCATTCACTGAAAGCAGCTTTAACAAATCCAGAAAACACCGAACCACCGACACGGAACCCAGCAATGCACAGGACAAAGGCAGGAAATTGCACCATCATGTTATCTATGTGCAACAGCAAAACGGCTGTAACGGCAAAAATAGAATAAGAAGCCTTGTGAAAATTACAAATCATATCGACAACTGAAATATTAAAATGTGTTTTTTTGCTGTGGTGTTTATTCTGTAAATGTTACATTGGCATGTTTATTGGCATTGTTTAACACTTATAGGTGGGGTTTAATCATTTTAAGAATTAAGCTGGAATTTCTCAAGTATTTGCATTAGAGATATATGACCACACATATTGGCAGTAAGTGTAGCTATTCTTTACTACGGATTACGTAAACTATATATAACTGGTTTTCAACTTCAATAAACTATAAATATTGTCATTTCATTTAATTTACTGTAAATCATATTGTGATTATCTTTTATATTACTGGTAAACTTGAAGTACAAGTATAGTATATTATTCAAAAACAAATACATTATTCCTGGTTTAATATTATTGAATTTATTTTAAATTGATTACCGATTATTGTTCAAACATGTTATTAACATTAAATATATTTTGATGAGTTTTGAAAAGGAGCATATTTTGTATTATTAATTTCTATGATTAAAATTGAAAAATGGCTTCGAAAAGCAATGCAGTTTTATCCCGCCTAAAATTGCTTCAACAAATAAGCTAAGGGTGAAAGAAAATGTCAAAAGTGATCAATTTTAATAAATAGCAAGATAACTTTCATTCTATTTTGACACATGACCAATATCTAGAACAAGATGTATATAAATTGCCTACTGTAACAATTGCTTGAACAAAGAAGCATAGGGTAAAAGAAAATGTCAAAATTCCAATAAATAGCAACGTACAAGTGAATATTACACAGCTAGATGATTCACTAATACTTTCATCTTATTTTGACAAATGACAACTATCTAGAGCAGGATGTATAAAAAAATACCTACAATACCTTCAACAAACAAATATTTGGAAAAAGTATTATTGAAATTTGTAGACTTGGTCTGATTAAATCTGTACACGATAGATAATGACAAAAGTGCAACCCCCTCAACCCTTCCCCGCAGCACCGACTTGAGCGGTTTTCATTTTTCTACATTGCCGGCATCAATGATCCTGATGGACTAGGAGAATATCACAAATATAGAAATAAAAGAAATGTCAAGTTTAAAAAGTTAATATGTTTATGTGAATGATACACTGCTAGTTATTACCTTTATCATATTTTGACAATGACAAATATCGAGAGCAGGGGTATGTATAGTGTTGCCAAAGGCCATACTTCATCTTTTAGGTCAAACTGTCTAACATGTTTTAACTTAGTCTATCCAAATTCTGGAAGTAAACTTGCGTTGATGTAACTAGAAATCTGTGACAACTTTTTCAGACTTAGTTTATGTGATGCTACTTAAAGGCTTGAACTAGATATTAATGGATAAGTCTTCTACATAATTAATAACATTTGCTTATTGGGAGACTACTACTATTTGAATAAAAATTATTATATTTCCTTGGTTTAAATATGAGTTTTAGTTACATGGCATTTTGTTTTCCGCATAACATGTACTTTACTTGTATTTGTATTGATTAATGAAAACCTAATTATCTGTTGTATAACTATCAGTCAGAAGGTCATTTTGACATGTTTTTCACTAAAATTAATTAAAAAAAAAGTTTGCAAAATTTCATATTCGAGCTTATAACGTAGGATATTTCCCTTTAAGCCTCTAATTTGTATTTTGTCTTTTTCGAAGGGCATTAAATCAAAAAATGTAGTACTTATAAACACTACATTTACTTATTTGCCTCTTTCACCATCTATGGCTATTTGTGTTTTGCATCTTTTGATAATGGAATTTGGACGTGAACCCTAACGGTTATGACGTAAGATGACATGCTAAACCGCAAATAGATAAAAAAAACGCATTCTAATAGTTAATTAGATTCCCGGGTTAAATGTTGTGCATGCGGGATATCATATTTTCCGTCCGCTAATAATCATAATTATGTCGGCTTAGTAGACATTACGGGAATGCCAAGTTATTTCCTGATGATTTTGTTAACCTGCCTGTAAGTAAAGTATACATATTTTTTATCGTTTTATTTTGCCGAAATATCTTTGGCAAAAACTGTTTGCATTTACATTATTCACCAACCCGAAATACGCTTAGAGGCTATATTGCACAAACAAAATTGATAGATATTTGGTATAAAACTGAACTAATTTCAAGAATATGTTTGCAAAATACGGTGAAATTATTTTAATTTCCAAGACAAAAATTGCTAGATGATTTATTTGTGAAATATCTTTATTATTCATCATGAGTGAAACTTACGAAATTGACATTTTTTCCACATAAGGTCGTCCTTTGCTAATTGTTATAAAAAAATCACTTTAATTAAAAATAATTCATTCATTTTCAAGAAAGAATATAAAAATATAATAAGATATAATTATAATTGTTTCTTTAGATTATTACAATAGTACAGTTAACCGTAGGGAACTGTTGAAGGGCACATTGAATGGGGTTATTTTGTGTGGTTATTTTTGTGTTATTTTTTTCATAATTGTTTATTATTTTAGCTATAGTTTTTGCTGTTATGGGTACATATTCATATTTAGGAATCAGGCAAGATACCTTGCCTGATTACTCAGAATTGCCATTACCTACTAAAAAAAGGAAATCAGAAAATCCTAGCCGAATTGTGATTGGTTAAAATCAACTGACTCTGAATTAAGCCACCAAAACCAAAAGTTAAGTGATATGTTAGTGAACGAACAAATGATGAAAAATCTGTCAAAATGTCAAAACTTTACATTGCCTTTTTGTTGTTGTTTTGTTTGTGTTTTCTTTTTTGTGGGGGTTGTTGTTGAACAGATCTCAAGGACGACAGTAACTGTCCTTTATAACATATAATACTTCATGTTCATAGGCATACTGAAAACGGAAAACGTGTTTAATGAAGTTACATGTTATCTGCAGCTCTACTGAAATCTCTTTATTGGTTATCAAATTTTACATTAGACTAAAAGCTTTACATGCTGTATCGATAATACAAAATTACATCACTTTTGACATTTAAAAAATATTCCTGTCTGGTAACCATTACGACAGTTCTTTGAATTGGCAGTGATAAGATTATTAATAGATAGTAGATTAATCACGTATTATTCAGCTCACATCGTACGCATTTCATTTCATCTTTAAAATATTTGATAATAATGGGGTTTTAAATATTTGCAAATAGGAAAATTTGGAATTCCAGACTTCCTTTCACCATTTCACAGGAATGTGTTATTGTTTTCTGTACACATACTGAAAACATATACATACATAGCTTTTATGATTGTGTGCATTTGCCATGGCCTTGCATATTGCTTGCTTCGTTATTGTTGCGAAAATTATATCTTTTATTGCCCATTTACATAACGAAATATGGTGTTTGGACATATTTGTTGTATACGCTTGTTTTCTACGCCTATAATGTTTTGTATGTGAATACTTTTCTTCACTCTCAGAATTATATTTTCTTCTAAAATCTAAGGACGACCATAAAGTGTGTTAGCATACGTTTAATAGTCTTGTTTATATTTTCCATTGCATTCCTGTCAGTACATTTGTATTTTAGACGTTTTATACATGTTGTTGAAATCCCAGTTACAAAACACATGTATAGTAAATCTAATGCATTGATACTCATTGCTATTAATCACATTTGCGTATACAAATGCATAATAAAATTTCTTGCATATCAGACTGATGTGTTCGCTAGCTGTGCCAATGCCGGAAATTTCATCTAGCATGGTGTGTCAGGTATGTTACGTGAATACAAAGGCGTCATTTTAGCCGTTTTATGAATGAGTCCCGTTTAAATGACGTCATTTCGGTGTATTTGGGAATGATTCTGCATGCATATGATGACGTAATTACACAGTTACGAATGGAGTTGTTAGTTCATACCCTTTTTTAAGCCTCAAAATCATCTCGCGACGGATATTCCTATCTGATATGACAAAAAGTATTAATCTATTATTAAAATAAATCTGCAGTGGAGTTGCATGTCCAATGCCTTTTCCAGGATAAATAATTATAGCACTGATAAAATTTGAATAAGCTGTTTAATGTAATAATATTTAAACGAATGGTATTTTACAACATTACCAATACTTCACAGCTGTATTTTTATAACTGTAACATGACAAAATTATGGCTCAATGCAAGAATGGCGATACATTGATCGTCGTTTTCTTTTTTCTCAACAAATCCCATCTGTCGGTGTTATATTTCCCTGAATGATATAACTTTTAAGTCCTTATTCATTATACATACCAACAAAGTTGAAGAATATATATGATTACTCAAAGGTTAACGGAACTCGTACATCAATTAGATAAGGCCATTTGTACAGTTTTCGGCCATTAATCATTTAATGTTTTGTTGGTTTTTTTACCTTAATTTGTAGAAATAATCAATTCTATAAAATATCTTTGAAAAGGAACATCTGTCACAAATACATGTATTGGGAAAATAAATTGTTTCATTCACAAATGTACGGTAAAATTTATTATAACTTCTCAAATGCAGACAGTAAAATTCACATGCAAATTTGATACACAAAATATGATTATCTTTTTATGAGCTCAAAGCAGACAAATGCTGAAGCAAGCAATTGTGTTTCGGAGACCTTGTGGTACATAATCAAATGTATTACATGTCTGAATATTGAATACACAGGAAACCATTTAATATGTGCATGTGTCTTAGAAAAACAAATATATTAATTGCTCATTACAAGTAAGTAGACAAAGAAAATAATTAATCTTTTGTTTTTGCACTAATCAAATATAAATAATAAAAATAGTCAAGCTATTATTCATCTTTGAAAAGGAACATCTGTTACAAATATTGCCTCATTTCATAAATCATATACTAGCGCGACATGTCTGGTTTCTTTGGTATGTTGATGTTATAAATACTTGTAAATAGGAATCGGGTGATAAACCTTGTCTGGTAAGTCAGAGCAGCCAAAACCTCGAATATAAAATATTTTAACAATTTAAAATTTAATCCACAAAGTCTCATCTTTAAAGTCCTCTGTCATGTTATGTATTGATTAACGATATGTATATAATTTCAACCTATTTGTGTTAATTTGTGTTTATTTTAAAGTTATTAATAGTGTCAGGGATGAAATAACATATCATCAATAAATCATCTTAGATGTGTGATCTTTATTCTTTGATACAGGTCCTACCATTGAAACATCTATAATCAGTGTTTTTTGTATCAAGGATTAGTACATTTATTATTATTTTGGTTATGTTTATATACAGAAAATCTTCGCCGAATTATATTTGTAGTTTTGAAGTTTTATAAATGTAGTTGAAATCTTGGTTATGAAATACATGTGTACTAATGCATTGTTACTGTTACTGCTATTATGCAGTAATTAATTTATGTAAGCAATGAGCTTTGTGACTTATTGATCTACGGTATATCTTCAAAAACTCACATCTGTCGGTGTTATATTCCCCTGAATGATATAACTTGTAAGTCTTTATTCATTATAGATACCATCAAAGATACATAATATATATATCAATACTCAAAAGGTTAACGGAACTTGTACATAAGATAAAGCAATTTTTACAGTTTTCAGCCATTTATCATTTAAAGTTTTGTTGGAGCTTTCTTTTCTTTCTTTTTTCTTTTTTTTCTTCTTCTATTTTTGTTCCTTTATTGGTTTCTATTAAATATTTTTAAAAAGAACATCTGTCACAACAGAAATGTATTGGAAAAATAAATGGCTTCATTCATAAATGTACGGGAAAACTCATTAATCATTTCTCAAATGCAGACATTAAATTTCAATTTAAATTTCTTTTTATGACTTGAACGGAGAACAAGCAAGTGTGTTCCCAGAACAACTATAAACATAACTTGTGTCAAAATTATTAGTAGAATAGAACCGAATGCCTAAATATTGAAAGGCATTTTTAATAACCATTTAATATGTTTAATATGTATAATATGTATATAATAACAATTTCTTACCAGAAAGATGTCAATGAAATCATTAAATGTTTTTTTGTTGTTGTTGTTGTTGTTGTTTTTGTGGGTTTTTTGTTGGGTTTTTTTGTTGTTGTTTTTTTTGGGGGGGTGCAAGGGGGGGGTGCATTGATTAAAATAATAGAAATATTAAATTCTTTAATAAATCACTAAAAAGGAACGTCTGTTACAAACAAAACTTTATTTATAAATGTACAGTAACATTTATTTTTTGCCTTTCACAATAATACTCACATGAGAATTTTGATAACAAAAAACATTTATTTCAAAATGATTGAATATTGAATAATACTCAAGAAAATGAAATACATGCTTAAGAACCATTTAAAAGTATACATACAAATTGCTCGTTCCTAGAATGTAGGAAATGACAACAATGTGATTTAAAAAGTAAAGTATTTTCAAAGTATCAAAAGTGAATTTGGTAAGCAAAATCGTACAAAGGCCGAATTCTTACAGATCATTTAATAATACTAATACGATATATTGTATATCATATATAAAACAACACGTATTTCATCAATTAATTATTTTACTACTTATGGTTTCAAGCTGTGAATGTCTAGTGTTTTGAAAAGAATTACAAGCCTGACTTTGTATTGTATTTTAAAATGATCTTGTTGATTTTGTTGTTGTTGTTTGTTGTTGTTATAAATTTCTTGTGTTTTGAAATATATGACTAGCCAGACGTTGTATTGTATTTTATAATGATCTTATTGTTGTTCTTGTTGTTGTTGATGTTGTTGTTGCTATTGTTGTTGCTATTGTTGTTTTTCTTGTTCTTTTAATGAATTCATTAGTTATTAAGTATCAAACCATAAATAGATATAAATATTCATTGACATCTATGAAAATTTATTATATTAATTAGTGGCGTTTTCAAAAAAAACTACCCTACAAAATTTACGATAATTTCAATGGGTTCCTTTCAATCTTTTGTAACAATTTTAAAATGTTATAGCTTGTAATTTCATTTGTGGATTGTTGTCTGCAAAAATACAATTACTTACATATAGATGAAGAAACATTTACGTTTCAGTTCTAACTGTTGAGAAAATATTTTCAAAAGTTGTCTTAAAATTTTATTTGAAGTGTTTGGCAGTAAATTTCCAATAAAGTCATCCTTTTGTAAGGTTTTAATAAAACACATGATTGCTATGGTAACATGTTGGTCCGACACATGTTTGATCCACGAATTACCCATGTGTCACGAATAACCCTTGTGCCACTTCGTGTCAAGCGCATGTGTCTAGGAAAATGTACTTACTTTTCCTCTTTACCAATACTTTATCAAAACTTTCAAATGGTAATGATTTGAAATAAATTAAAGACATTTATTTTAAAGAAAACAAATATCATTTATTGATAAAAAGTCTCAGAAAAAAATTATTTTAGTTTCTTTATATATAACAAGCAATTCGATAAATATTTAGTTTATGAACATCATAAAAGATAACATTAGGTGTCATTTTTCACATGTATACATATTGCGGCATTCACATTTTCCAAGCTTTTAAAGTGTTATACCCTGGACATAAGGCAATTAAAGGAAATATAACGAAAAATCCTAAGTGTGCTTGAAATACTCTGTCATGTTTAGATTAAGTGAAGTCATTTCTCATGATAGAATGTTTTTTCCTTGCTTTGTTTACTATCCGATCGATGCTTCGAAGTCGTAGTTAGCAATAAATCAAAATAACTTTGGTACGATGTTTATTGATTAAAAGTAATTGCATAATAAAACACGACAACTATCAAAGTTTTACGATTCATAAAGTACTGGAGATGATTGACTCTACAGTCATGTTGTGCGACTCGTCTGACTCCCTCTTGTAGATCTCAACTTTAGTAACATTTCCCTTCTTGAGATGTAAGTGCTTTTTCTGCAATGAAGCAAATGCACAAAAGATTCATTAAAGGTATAACCCATTGCAATGTACAGAAAGAAATTACAACTAAACGTCGTATAATACCACAGTAATGTTAGTTCTTGGAGAAAGAAAAACCAAGTCGTTAAAGTGTCATGGTTTGATGTTGCAGAGACTGATCATGTAGTCGAATTATATGTGACGGGAAAACGTGCTTAATGCAGTACCGTATTATCAGCAGCTCTTCTGAAATCTCTTTATTGCTCAGATATCGATTTCTTTATTGAGTAAAGTCATAAAGTTGTCTCCCTTTCGGAGATTCGCAGCATGTCATATTAATAAATGAAAACGAGAACAAAGCTATAAATAGATATAACCTTAACATTGAGAAAGTCCGAAAATCTATTTATAAACCGAACTGGAGAGTTTTGCAGAATGAAATGCAAACATACCCATCAATAAATTGCACCCTTTATAACTTATCGTAAAAAAATTAAATTAAATTAGTAGCTCCCCTGATTATTTAACCCGAATTTTTGCTACCATTTTGTTTGAATCGGTTTTATGGTGGTTCGAGTGGAATGTTGATTTGCATGTATTTTATCAACAGAAACTTTAATCGAGGTGTTCTTGGTTTACTGATAGGAATGTAAACACACTGGTGGTCAGACAAGGATTTTGAAACAATTCAACAAAATAGTAGATTCATCTCCCTATAAATCAATTAATAATTGCTCTTTATTTATAACCTATGTCAAGTAGCTTTTTATGTCTTTGACTCGCATGAACATGATGTTAGTAAACTTCCTCATATCCTATGATATCTGTCTCAAATACAGATAACAGTCTTCCATTGATAAATAATGATTCAAAATATCAACATGCCATGCAAATTTATTAATGATTTTAAATGTACTATTATTTTTGTTGACGCGTGTAACAAACAAATCTTGAATTTGGTCTTTTAGAAATTCATTTCAAATTTTTCATTCAAGAGAGTGTTCTTCTTGAGACTTAAAATATAGCTAGTGTTTCGTAAGTCCAAGGCATCAAAAGAAACAATTTTTCTTTATTTGATAGAAGAAAAGCCTGTAAGTTATATTACAATATTAGTCTCTTTCGTTTTTATTTTTATATGCTGTTTGTATATTTGTTATAATTATAATAAAAATAAAAAACAGACCTTGTTTAATTTGAGTACTGTTTTGTATGTTTCAAAGAAAATACATTTAATATTTTAATTTTTAGCAAGCCGACCCAATTTCATAAAGAATTATGTCTTTCGTCCACCCATTCATCTATGATATACATGTACAATTCTGGTAAAATCCAATTAACCATTGAAAAGTTTAAAATAATATCTGGTCATCAGATGCCTACTAGTTCATCGTAACTTGCTGCATTTCTTGTTTGGACGTCATTTGATGCTTTTCATCAATGCCTTTCTGTTTAACACGATATACCATTTGGCGCAAAACATGTAACGGACATTTTGAAAATAAAGTCGATTTGGCTTATTTACATGTGGATTTTAATATTTCCTACAATAATTAGTTGTTGATATTTCAAGAAAGTGAGTAGCATTATAGGAAAAAAGAAAAGGTACATGTTTTGATATTTTATCATCTAATATTACTGACTTAAGTAGTGACTGAAACAGAACAATGTTGCACTACTGTCATGTCACATTACATAGTCTTGTTTGTATTGGAATTACTTTCCTTACTAGGTAGGCATCAGTACTGGTGAGAACATTTTCTTACCTTTAATATCTGGCCCCTTTGTCATGGACAGTGTATACGATAAATCGGCATGACTATAACAATTGTATAATGCTCAACTTTTTCTACGATAAGTATAATTATGCAAATTTAAATGATTTACAAAACATCCGGAATAATGACTAGTCGAAAATGATTTGTGCGCAGAAATGATTTGGTACGGTATCTGTAATGAGCGCATTTTTGCGCAGTGCTTTTCAATTGCTGCATTGCAGCAACATTTGTACTTGTTGGTTATCAGATTTACATAAGACAATATCTTTATATGCTGTGTCGAAAATACAAAATTACCTCTCTTTTGACAGTTTAAAAATTCTTGTCTGGTAACCATTACGACAGTTATTTGAATTGACAGTGATAAGATTATTAATAGATAGTAGATTCATCAGGTTTTATTCAGCTCACAGCTTACGCATTTCAATTCATCTTTACAATATTTGATAATAATAGGGTTGAATAATATTTACACATAGAAAAATTTGAATTCCAGATTACCTATCACCATTTCACAGAAAATTGTTATTGTTTTCTGTACGCATGTTGAAAACATATTACTACATAGCTGTTATAATTGTTGGCCGTTGCCATGGCCCTAGATATTGCTTGCTACGAAAATTAAATGTTTTATTGCCCATTCACATAAAGAAATACAGTGTTTGGTCAAACTGTTTGTCTACGTCTATTATGGTTCGTATGTAAATACCTTTTCATCACTCCCGGAATTATTTTTTCTTCACAAATCTAAGGACGACAACAAAGTGTGTAAACGTATTATAGTCTTGATAATATTTTACATTGCATTCCTCTAAGTATATTTGTTTTTTAGACGTTTTATACATGTAGTTGAAATCCCAGTTACAAAACACAGATTAAAAATATTTGTCATATTTTGCGGTTCGGATCGGAATATCCGTCCCGGCGGGTGACCGAGGGACGGATATTCCGATCCGAACTGCAAACATATGTCAGATATTTTTTCTTGCATATTCTACCATATTGCATTATATTTAAAATTCTTTATCTTTATTTTCAATGAAAATTTATACCATTACAACCGTAACCGTATCAGCGTATGAATTACAAAATCATTCATAACGGTAAATGACGTCATCTTTATCGTGCCATTGTACAGCACGTGACTCATCTGGAGCCCCCATGCCAGATGGAATTTCCGACATGGGTAAAACTAACGGAAACGCCAGTCTGATATGCAAGAAATAGTTAATCTAATGCATTGATACTCATTGCTATTAATCACATTTGCGTATACAAAAACACAATAAATTTTCTTGCATGATGTTTTCGTTAGTTTTACCTATATCGGAAATTTCATCTACCATTGGGTGTCAGGTAAGTTGCGTGAATACAAAGGCGTCATTTTAGCCGTTTTATGAATGAATCCCGTTTAAATGACGTCATTTCGGTGTATTTAGGAATAAAACTGCATGCATATGATGATGTAATTAAACAGTTATGAATGGAGTTGTTAGTTCATACCATAATCACCTCGCGCCGGATATTTTGATCTGATATGACAGATAGTATTAATTCATTATTAATCTATATCTGCAGTGGAGTTGTATGCCTTTCAAAACATAAACAATGCCTTTTCCAGGCTAAATAATTGTAGCACTGATAAAATTTGAATAAGGTAATTAATGTGAATGGTATTTGACAACATAACCCATACTTCACAGCTGTACTTTTTGTTACTGTAATACGACAAAATTATGGTTCATGGGTAGAATGGCGATACACTGATCGTCGTATTTTTCCAACAAATCCCATCTGTCGGTGTTAGATTTCCCTGAATGATATAACTTTAAAGTCTTTATTCATTATAGATAACATCAAAGTTTAAGAATATATATGATTACTCAAAGGTTAACGGAACTCGTACATCAATTTGATAAGGCCATTTGCACAGTTTTCAGCCATTAATCATTTAATGCTTTGTTGGGGTTTTTATCTTAATTTGTTGAAATAATCAATTATAATATAAAATATCTTTGAAAAGGAACATCTGTCACAAATACATGTATTGGGAAAATAAATTGTTTCATTCACAAATGTACGGTAAAATTTAAAATTACTTCTCAAATGCAGATGCAAGAGCGACATGTCTTGCTTCCTTAGCTTATTGCTGTAATAGATACTTTTATATAGGAATCGGGTGATATACCATGCCTGGTTACACAGAGCAGCAATTACCTCTAGCATTAAACATTTTAACAATTTAAAAAAGGTTAATTCACTATAGAAATACTTGCAAACCATTTATATGCAGGATCATTTTCAAATTCCTCTGTCGAGTTAATGTATTGATATATAATTTTATTAATTTCTATAAAATTTGTGTTCATTTTACACTTATTAACAATGTCCAGGATGAAATAACATAATATCAATAAATTACTGTGTGATGTTTATTCCTATCATTGAAACCTCTTTAACATTGCTTTGTTGTATCACGGTTTAGTACAACTATTATTGTCATTTTCGTTATGTTTGTATACAGAAAATCTTAGCCGAATTGTATTTATAGTTTAGACGTTGTATACATGCAGTTGAAATATCGGTTATGAAATACATGTGTACTAATGCATTTTACTGTTACTGCTAGATTACATATTTTAATGAATAATTTTACATGGGGGTACCAGATGAGTGGCATGCTATACAAAAGCGTCGTTTTAGCGCTTTTTGTGTAAGAGTCGTGTTAAAAGACGTCATTGGGGCGTATTCAAAACTGAAATTGAGTGCCTATGATGATGTCATTTCACAATTTTAAATGAAGTTGAAAAACCATACCCTTTTGTAAAATAGAGAAAAATGGAATCCCTTAAGAAAGTCTAAAACTGCAAAATTAAAATAGTGCAGGCTAGGTTTGATTGATCCTATTCCTGGACAAAATGGAAATTGCTAGATACTGTCCACGCCTCGTAGCACCGGCTTATGCAGTTTTTTACCGGTACAATTTTGCATTTAGAATCATCTACATATGTGTTAATACGGGTGGTAACTCGTATGCGCCCAATGGGCGAATCCACTTGGGACAGATATTCCGATCCAATATGACAGATATATATTTATCTAACTGTATTGTATAGTTGACAGGTGAAAGTCAAAATAATTCCTTTTAATATTATAATTTACTTCCGCATGACTGATACAATTTACGTTGACTTTGGAAATGTCTGTATATATCCATCAGAATTTACCTGTAACGTACAATTTATAAAAAGCGTGGGAAACTTTTTATGTTAGGCATATTTATATCTTTCGTAACATTTGCCAATGTTAAATAGTCAATCATCATTATAAAAATCAATCTTTTGAAATAAATAGTCAATTCAGCTCAATTGCTCAATGAAACTATAATCATGTCACTAAAAATCTATAAATGAGGTCAAATTGCATGCATTTTTAAATAAATACATAGGTTATCCCATGTCAAACATTTACGATAAACACTGATTTCTGTTAAACTTTCACCAAATTTATGTTAATGATAAACGGACATTTTCAGTTCAAAATACTACCAATAATTGAAAATAAATTTATATTAAGTAATACATTTGGATGTTGAAAAATATTCGTGCATAACAAAAAGAATGAAGCACATGCTTTTGTTTTGAATAAGTTGTATGTAATAATGTTCAAACAAAGGACATTAAATTTGCCAACAAGACAAATGCCTCATAGCTGTATTTTTAATTTTTATGTTCCAGGAAAAATTATGGAACATGGAAATAATGGCTAATGACAGAAATAGCCTTTATGGAAGCAATGAGCTATGTGATTCATTAGTTGACGGTATTTCTCCAACAACTCCCATCCGTCCGAGTAAAATTTCCCTGAATGATATAACTTTTAAGTCTTTATTCATTATAGATACCATCAAAATTACTGACTATATATGAATGCTCAAAGTTTTAAGAATTTAGTACATCAATTAAATATGGTAATTTCTACAGTTCTGTTTTCAGCCATTTATCATTTAATGTTCTGTTGGGGTTTATTTTTGTTTTTTTATTTATTAATTATTTTTTTTTTTTTTTTTTTTTTGCTTTATTTTCTTGTATTGGTAGAAATAACCAATTGTATAAAATATCTTTATAAAGAGCATCTGTCACAAATATATTTATTGGAAAAATAAAAGGCTTCAAAATTTATTACTTATTTCTTTAATTCAGACAGTAAATTTAACATGAAAATTTGATACACGAAATACGATTTTCTTTTTAAAAGCTCAACGCAGACAAATGTTGAAACAAGAAATGTGTTCCTAGACAAACTATAAACAGAACTTGTCTCAAAATGTTTAGGAGAATAACACCGAATGTATGAAAATTGAAAATAAAACATGTTTAAGAACCATTTAATATATATAATCCTAAAAAATACATACACTTATTGCTTACAAGAAAGTAGTCAATGAGAACATCTAACGTTTTGTTTTTTGCATGAATTAATAAAATAGAAATATTCAATTCTGTATAGATCACTAAAAAGGAACATCTGTTACAAAAATAACTTCATGAATAAATGTACAGCAACATTATCACTGTAATTTTCACGTGACAATTTTTATAACCAAAAAAAAAATTTTTGAAAGTGTCTGAAGATTGAATGATACTCAAGAAAATGAAATGTATGCTATAGAACCATTTAAATGTATTTTGGAAAATTATACATAACAAATGCTCGTTCCTAGAATATAAACGGGTTGGTTTAAAAAAGTAAAGTGTTTTTAAAGCATAAAATGTGAAGTTGCTCAGCAAAATTCAAATAAAAAGTCGAACTCTTACAGATCAGTTAATAATATAAATACATACACTAAATTACATGTAAAAACAACCCGTATTTTATCAATTAATTATTTTACTTCTTATGGTTTCAAGCTTTGAAGTTCTTGTGTTTTGAAATAGATTACTATCTGGACGTTTATTACATATATTATAAAAGATATCGTTGTTTATAGTGTTGTTTGTTGTTGTTGTTTTTCTTGTTTCTGAATTAATTAGTTGTTTAGTATCAAACGATAAATAGATATAAATATACATTGACGTCTATGAAAATTGATTATATTTTAAGTGGTGTTTTCAAAATAACTACCCTATAAAACTTATGATAATTTCAATGTGTTTCATTTAAAATTTAGATACAATTATAAACTGTTATAGCTTGTAATTTCATCTGTAGAATGTCGTCTGCAAAAACTACAATAATTGTTACATACAGATGAAAAAAACACTTACGTTTCAGTTCTAACTTTGAGAAAAATATCTTCAAAAGTTATCTTATGATTGGCTGTACATTTCCAATGAATTCATCCTTTTGTATGGTTTTAACTTAACATGCTAAGGAATCCTGTTGATCCGACAGCAGTTTTATCCGAACATCCGTGTGTTCCACGAATACCCCATGTGTCACTAATAACCCTTGTGCCACGTCGTGTTTTGTAAATATCAGCGCATGTGTAAAGGAAAATATGCTTACCAATATTAAAATTGTGTTTTCAAAAAATATTATTTATTGATAAACAATCTCAGAAAAAAATATTTTTAGTTTCTTTTTATAAACCGAGCAAATGAGATAAATATTTAATTTACGAACATCATAAAAGATAACATAAGGTGCCATTTTTTCAAATGTATATATGTATATAAATGCATATCGCGACATTCACATTTTTTCAAGCTTTTAAAGTGTTACATCCTGGAAGGAGATAAGGCAATTGAAGAATTAAAGGAATTATAACGAAAACTCCTAAGTGTGCTTGAATTACACTGTCATGTTTAGATTAAGTGAAGTCATTTCTCATGATAGAATGTTTCATTTCCTTATTTTGTTTACTATCCGATCGAAGTTTCGTAGTCGTAGTTAGCAATAAATTAAAATTACTTTGGTACGATGTGTATTGACTAAAAGGAATCGCATAATAAAACACAATAGTTATCGAAGTTTTACGATTTATATAGTACTGGAGATGATTGACTCTACAGTAATGTTGTGCGACTCGACTGACTCCCTCTTGTAGATCTCAACTTTAGTAACATTTCCCTTCTTGAGCTGTAAGTGCTTTTCCTACAATGAAGTAAATGCAGCAGAGTTTCTTTAAAGTTGTTCCCCATTGCAATATACAGAAAGAAATTACAACTAAACGTCGTATAATACCACAGTAATGTTAGTTCTTGGAGAAAGAAAAACCGAGGGGTAACAGTGTCATGGTTTGATGTTGCAGACACTATCAGATTATGTAGTCGTATTATATGTGACGGGAGGTTCAGTAACAAAAACATTGAAGAGACTAGCAATAACCGTTTAGTCACACGTAAGTTCAATCCTCGTCTCGAATGTTTTAAGCCGTTTCTTTTCAACCCTTGGATAATGGGCCGTTGTGAATCTCTATGTTCATCATGACCACTTCCGCCCTCATTAGCATCATCTTTTCTCCTATTTATACTTGTATGTGTGTCTGTTCGAGAAACCGAAACTAAAGGCACTTGTTCCTTACGCCTAGGTTGGCAATTAAAAACAGCACGCACTATTAACGTGTTAAGAATTGTAATGACAATAAATGGAATAACCATTGTAACGAACGTGTCAATCCAAACCACAATGTTCAAAAACCTATAATGTTCAGGCTTAAATAAGCATTTCAAAGAATCATCCCATTGCTGCATTTCAAGTGTCCAGAAACTAAATTGGTACAAAACAGAGCCAATACACGTTAAAACGGCCACAATTATTTTCTGGCGACGGGCATTACACATCAATTGACGACGAAGTGGGAAATAAATGGCAAAGAAACGTTCGCATGTAAATCCCACTATAAACCAAACACTGAGAAAACTTGTCACATATGTGATAAATATAAGTAGTTGGCATGCAAAGTCAATTGTAAGGAATGCTTGGCACTCGCCATCGATCCACGTTACTAATAATCCAACTAAGAAAGTGTTGTCAACAACTGCCAGAGATGCCTGGAATACTGAGCAAGGTGATTTCCGCATTCGTTTCGACATGAACACTAAAAGAGACAGCGTATTTCCTACAAGTCCAACAATTGATATAACGGGAATCAAAACATTTCTCGTAATTTGAGCCGCATTAATCCATGAAGATTGATCATTGTCGGATATATTTTGTCCGTTGTAACTATAATTATCACTATTGTTCTCATGATTAAATGCATTAAATTCCATATTTAAAGATCACTATGAACAATCATCACCGATATCACCTCTGTGCTGCATTCGTATCTCCATTCAATAAATGCAATGGAATAAACGACCATGTGTTGCTTTTTTTATTTGCTGCACATTAATTCTCTTCTCACAATTTCGCAATTATTTACGATGTCATGGTGCGAACAGATTGCTTCAATAAACACTGATGGAGTCTAGACATGACCGTTAACGCTCTTTCACTAAAACTACTGCCTCTGCGTTACTTTATTTATAACATATAATTACTTCAATATCCGAAGAAAGTACATCTTTGAATAGCAACTACCTTGTATTGATTACATTTGCATTTCTCTGACGGATAAAAAACATATTGATACAATCTGTGACATTCATGATAAGAAAAGTAGTGCGATATTTTTTTCTCACATAAAGGCATGAACAAAAATACCATGTATGCTAAGCATGTAAACATGGTTGACATCACTTCTCCGAGAATATTTAATCCCCCCTCGGTGTATCTAAATAATCGTATTGGCATTGGTAATCGTTCGAGGCCTAAATGCTGCTCTTAAAGTAACACTGCTAATTACAGCGTAATACCGACTGTTTTAAACGCAACATGTCGCAACAAATAGTGTCAAAGTTATAAGTGACATACATGTGTCAAACTTGTATCTGTTCAAACACTGTGACATATGTTAAAAAAAAAACGTCGGCAAGAGTTTTCATAGTTGATTTAACTTATTTTAAGATAAACGCTCTCGCGCGCTTTTTCCCTCGATACATGTACGTCATTGAGAGGCACTAATGGCAGAAGATTTTTAATAGAAATTGGGAGTGGGAAAAACGAAATTTGTATTCTGTAGAGCAGCTGCTGATGTCCTGACTGAAGCCGGGGGAAGTGGCCCTCCAGGATAGGAAGAAACAACAAGGAATAAGAAATAGGATGCATGGGTGTCTAGTAGGCAATGGCGGCTTGAAAGGCAGATGCTTTCACAGGCAACAATATGACCTTATAATTATTTCTCTGGTGACTTTAATTTTAGGTATTCCATGACTACTGTTGCTGTACAATGGCTTACCTACTTTCTGATCAAAATTAATCTCTTTTTTTTAAAACACGTTGGTAAATTATAACTATTGTTTGCTTAAAAAGGAGCTTGACCACTGACATGTCCGGGGTCCGTACGCTATTGATAAAACTACTGTTTGTGCCTTGGCTGACGGATGGATTCCCATTTAACTTAGGCTATAGATAGATATGCTAATTTGCTTTTTAAATGTAAATGGATAGGTAGTTCTTGAATGTAAGTTGTCAGAGTTTTGAACCTTGTCATATTTTGTGCACGTGATGTATCGCCATTTCATTGAAACGCACTATGTAAAAAATAATAAAATGGTTTCAAAGGAAAAAATAAATATAAATATAGATTCCGAACATTTATTTAAGTAAAAAAATAGTTTTTGCACGAAACTCTAGCTGTAAATCATGAACGTTTTACCTTTTTAACTTTGTTTACACTCTAAACCCTATAACAGTTATCAAGGTATTGTATTGTTTAACAGGTTTGTGTGATTTTCATAGAAATCTATTTCATAATACTATTTATTTCAATTTCTGTCCATTTTTGTGTTTCTGACGCTATTTTTGCTTTAACAAACTTCTGACCTTCCATGCAATGTTGCGGAAAACACATAACTTCTACAGTTACTGTCGTGTGCACTTGTTCCATACCAACCACATCCACCTTAGACAGCCCTTAGACTTCTTTGGAGTTTAAACAATACATGTATTTCATTTATTCCCTCTTTATATATTTTTAACTTTGCTAGACTCCTTAGATTTAAATACAAAATTGTTCTATTCTTATTTTTATTTTTTCCCTTATTTTGCCCAAACGATTTTTTGTTTTAATTTCGCCAGTCCCCTTGAAAATATCAAACAAAATCCATCTATCAATACAGTTTATTTATTCATTTATTTGTATTTATTAACCATGCTGGACTCCTTTGAATCGTTTATTAAAACAGAGGATATTTGTTTGCTTCGCAAGTAGGATCGAAATATATTTTACAGAGTGAACATCAGATGAATTGTCTTCCTTTTCTAATTCTACCCCATTTGTGTTTCTGATATCAGCATGAAATTTCATGTATATATCATACACAAGAGTGTTAACTCTCCCAATCAGGATTTTATTGTTATTTCCCTTTCGTATTCATCATGCATATTTTTGTCTTGAACATGACTCAAAAAGGATATATGTGAGGAAAATTTGAATAGATAGTGAGAAGGCGTGCATTTCATATGAATCTATCACGCAGTCTCTGGCTTCTGCTTAATTTGACGTAGGACCTATTTTCTATTGAAGAGAAGATTTTTGTGATAGGATTGAACTAGTGTGGATTCGTCGTTTTTTATGAGAAAGGCAGAAGTATCTTCTACATCAACGTAACCTTTTTATCATATATATATTTCACGTACTTTCTCACTTCATCAATCTCCGGTGATGGAAATAAAATAATTACGATAGTAACGTAATACAGGGTCATATTTACATGCAAAACTTCTTTCCGTCATGACAAGACTAATAAAGTCAATACCTTTGTCGGTTTTATAGGGAATAAATCAATGTGATTGATGATTAACTTTATTCTGGATATTTTGCCCACGTACTAGTATATAGAAGAAGATGTGTGGACAAGTATAATATATTTTTTTAGAGGCACAGAGGAGATATTGTTTAATTTCTATAGAGAGGGCAGATGTGATATATATAACGTTTTAATAATGGCTTAAAAGAATACATCAAGATGTTTTCCACCTGAATGAAGTAGAGATGAATGTGAAATTACATGCCATAAAAGCAGCAAAAAATAAAGGAAGAATAATTTTGACTTCCATACAAAATACTTAATCACTATATTTGTACGCATTGCCAAAATAAGCAACAGAAGCAAGAGAGGCTTCGTGTAATTGACCAATGAATAACTTTTTGAAAACTTTAAGATGAGTCGAAAACATTTTCTTTCAAAATTGAGTAATTAGCATAAAAGTATAATGGACCTTTAACTTTCGATATGTTTCTTTTTATAACAGTAGACCTAATCAGAAAGAATAGTAATGCAAGCACAATCTATATGAGTTTTGTATCTCATCTTTATCACCACTTTGATTTACCTAAAAAATGTGTTTTTCTAATTTTTAACTTTCCAACTGGCTGGTTAGCCATATTTCTTTAATCGTTCTTACATTCTATTTTCACTGTATAATTTATTCCCAAAATTACCTAGGATATGCAACATTGTGTCAATTACCAAAATGTTCAATTGGTCAAACTAAATGCCAACTAAAGAAAGCATCTTACTTTTCCTATATAAGGAGTAAATTTCACTAACAATATATGTAACAATATATGTACATACCATACAAGCAAGCAAAGTCAAGGTTAACGCCTGGTGATAAAACTAACTGCTGAATAATATAACTAAGTTGAATAATATAACTAAATAATGTGTAGGTGCACTATTTCTTTTTTAAAGGTTGTCTCCCTTTACTTTGTGATATAACAGTTCAAACTAAAGCCCCACTCTTGTTCACATGGTAGACCAGACAATGTGACACTTTATTGGTATAATGAATATTGCATAGCAATTGACCACTTGTAAAGTCATGTATTGATTAATTGTTGTAAGAATTTTGTTAACTGTTGGAATATATTCATTATGTAAAAAAATAATTCAGACTAATCAGCTTGTTGAGCGATGCTTGAAATTTCAAATGCTGATTAGAAATCATTTATATTACCTTATATTTATGTTATTGTATCCTCTGTTTTAATACGCAGTTTCGATAAGTCTATAGACTCGTTTTCACGATTAAATAAAGGTTGCCTCCCTTTAGCTTATAATATACCAATTACAGTGTTGAGTTCAAACTACGCAAACGTCTCGCCCTTGTGCACATGGTGTGCACTTCTAGTGTACCAGACCAAATGACCTGAAAGGGTGACACTCTATTGGTATAATGGATATTGCAATAACTATTGACCACAGTTAAAGTCATGTATTGATTAACTGTTGTAAGAATTTTATCAACTGTTGGAATATATTCATAATGTAAAAAAATAATTATAAATAATTAGTTTAGATATTTCAGCGGTTATGATGAAATTGCTTGAAATTTTAAATGTTGATTAGAAATCATTTATTTATGAATGTAAATATCTTATATTTATGTAATTATTTTCTTCTGTTTTAAGGCACAGTTTCGATAAATCTATAGACACGTTTTCACGATTTTCATAAGTAATGTATTTTTGAAATGAGATCAGCATTGACGAATATTATTTCTCATAAGGTACACACACACACACACACTCATGGTTAAACTGCTTTGAGAACTTTAATTTTTTGAATGACAATATTAAACCATTATTACATTTTTCCTTTATATTGTTTAAGTGTTTTCAAATTATTGTTTTCATTTTCATTTTAGCCCATTGGGCTGGATGTATACTAGTGTTCATGTATTGTATGTTCATTGTTTTGTATGTTTTCATTTGACACATTAATAAAATATGTGTTTACTTCATTATTTAAAATGAAAATATGTCCTTACTTATTTGATGTATTTTCTTTACAAAGGTAACCATGATACATCGTATATGTAGAAAATATTCTGAATGACTGTCAATGAAATTATCCTATTTTGGCTTACTGGGGAAAGTTTCAACGTGTTGGTAGGGAAAGTTTCAACGTGTTGGCTTATTTTCACGACCATAAATAAAATTGTCATTACTAAGTACAGATAAGAATATTGATCTGATATAAATCTTTATTTACATTAAGATATTGGAAACAGTGACTTTTACATTGCATAATAATATAAGTATATTTATTACATTTACATAACTAACGACTCTGAGAGTAGCAATTTTGTGGTGAACAATATATTACTTACAAAATGAAGGCATAGACCTTTTAACAATACGAATTTTTCATAGTAACGGATGATGCATTTCGCGCATGCGCATTTTGTGAAGGACAAAAACGCAATGACGTGATTTCAAGTTATGTCACCCGGAAAAAGTAACGCTAAACCTGCTGAAACCAAAAGTGACTAGCTCTGAATTTTGCCAACAGCAAAAGATGAAGAGTCAGTCCAGACTCTTTAAGTGTTTGTAGCCTTATTTTTGTATTTTGCAAATGAAAACCCGTTAGAATTCAGAGGGATTATTGCAAATTCAAAGAGCCATTTCATCACACAAATTAAGTGGGTAACGAGTTCTGGATTGTAGATTAGAAGTTGTTTTATTTTAGGATAATTGTTAAAAACTGAAGTTCTTTTTATGTGAAATTTCATATACATGTATATGTATATACAGGTTTAAAATGAACAAATAAAAATCTTCATTTTGCATGTCGAAGAAACAATAACTTGTTTAAGTTTTATTTATATATTAAGATTTCAAAATTATTATACTGTATTTAAAAAAGTAATGTCGAGGAAAGTAACAAATTTGACACAAATATGTTCATGTACAAATGTTGAATGATTTGCTTAAGTCAGTACTATATTTTAAAAAAATCAAGCCAGTAATTAACGAATTTTCTTTTTTACGTTTAATATGAGTCTTCTTTTGAGAGTATTGACAATGAGACCCACACATTAATTTCATTAATTCAATTTATCGTACGCCAACCAGTTGAAACATGGACTGTAGCAGTGAAATAAAATAATATCACTTGTGTATATATCACTAACAGTGTGGATGATATATCTTCCAGTTGGAGGTGGTAGTTAGGATCTTGTTCATTATGGCAAATTTCTTGATTGTTAAACTGTTCAACAACAGCGCGTGGTCACGATAATTTATCCGTTAAAGATCCTGTATGTTGTAATTAAGGATGTAACAGCACTTAAGTTTAATTTTATATTTGCATATAATTACTCTTCTGAAACAATTTCTAAACATTCAAGAATATGTTAAATATGCACTGCAAATGTTTATACGCATTATAAGTAATCTTTAAAATATATGCATTCATTTGTTACTGATACTAATGAAACTTGGCACAAATGTTGACTACACCATAGCCTCTGTAACAGCATGCTCAATCGTAAATTTCCTGTTACCATGGCAACGGGGGGACGTCTCAAAATTGAAAAAAATCACTATTTTGCATTGTTTTTTTCCATCAAAACTGATTTCAAAGTGCTGCAACTTCTCAATGAATTGAGATAGAGTAAAAGGCTTTTCAGCGTCAGTTACTAGTTACCCTAAGATCGACCTGAGGCCATTTTTAGCCTGTCACATGTCCAAAATTTTCTTAGCGACATTTGGATGGGGGACGGCGCCGAAAAAGTGGTCACTTTTTTTAACATCATTTCTCAAACGAAAACCAGTGTTTGGGGCCTAAATAGGGCATTTTTTCACTGTTTGAGGCATCAAAAAGGGGGGGGGGGGGCAAAAAGCCGTCGAAACACGCTTATATGAGGGAAAAGGTTAACAAAATATGATGAAAAACCTTGGAATTACCCAAAAACTAGATTTTCCATGTTAACACGTGCCCTAACACTGAATTTTGGTGAAAAAATGTTGTTTTTTGACATTTTTTTTTAAATTATGTATCATTATTGATAAATAACTCCCATTTAAGTTTAACACCTTTAAGTATCAATATCGATAAATAAAGAGTGGTGGTGGGGGCAAAAGTCTGCGCACAGTCAGGGAAGGGACTCGAATTTACTGGGGGATAGTCTGGCTGCACCTGACACTTATTGGAGTTGAAATGGACAAGAAAAAAAACAAATGTTAATCACTTATCATTTTTGTAAATGATCGGTGGTCATTTTTATATAGAATAAATTTTCATTTGTATTTGTAGTACTGCGAAACCTATAATAAAATTCCGCATATTTTTGTATGATTCTCGAAGTAAACAATCATCTGAGACAAGAGGGCGCTTTTATGTTGTATTCAAGCGTTTGATTAATTCTGACTAAACACTTGACACAAGTGAAAATATGGCAAAATGACCCCAGTAAAAAATATAACATTGGATATATTATATGCATATTTCATTGGAAATATCAATTGGAATATTTAAAGAAAAACCATGGCTACTGACAGCAGACGATCTTTCTCAAAAGTAGTCATGAGAGAAGGTAAGATGGTGGTTTATTTATAAATGTCCCGGAAAGTTTTTTTTATGTAAAAATCAATAACCAAAACAACAATGAAATGAGTCATGCTCTGCAGATTGTAAAACCACAACAACAACAAACAATGATCATATATATAGTAGACAGCTAATATATTTTAATTTTTCATGTGACATTTCCCCAGAAATATATAGAGATTGTCAAAATATTAGACATAGCTTCTCCAGCAGAAAACCACCGATCATTTATACATGTGTCAGTTGTTTTAATGATTTAAATGCGGAAATGCGTCTTTTTCATAAATCCTTTGTTATAACATTGCTAATAATTATATTTTGATATGAACCTTGACAAAGCCTAGTCCTTCCTTTTGACTGGCAAAGCCTACCACTGCAGCTCCAAGTAAAGCACATTTTATATATTTTATATTATAATTTATAACCCACAAGCCTATTATATACCCTTTGAGCAGTGGCAACCAGATAGTGATCTCTGAGTTTTGTTGTAGGATGTAATGCTTTTAAATTGAGTCGAATGAGCTACACATGCTTTAGTACAGCAGGCTTCGCGAAAGTTGCCGGACCGTCGGACATGTCCGGCAAAAATCAGGCCGGTCCGATATTTTTTTCAGAGTTCCGGACCTTATGTCCGGTACGAATACCGGGATATATCCAAGACCGATCAAGACCGAGTTTTCTCCCTTGAATAAAAAAATGTAAAACGAGTTTTGATTCGCCGTTTCATTATAAGTGTCCGATACATACGACTGTCAATAACCAAAATGTCGGTGTTACTACATTATTACGCTGGCGCTACGCCCGGCAAAAATCGTAAACTATCCAATGAAGAAAAAAAAGCGAAACAAAAGGAATACGAGTCCAGGCGCCCGCCGAGAAAATTTGTGGGTAAATGGAAAAATGACCGCTTTGATCATGAATGTTTTGATTTCCAAACAGAGCCCATCCACAGGTGCTTGAAACAAACTTTTTAAAGTTTTTTATGGGCTATATACTATATATCTTTATATACATATACAGACTGGTTATGTAAAATATTTGAATATATGTGACTAGCGCCTGTGAGTCCATCAATCTGGATAAACTAATGTTTTATTTAAGGGAATAAAATTGTGTTGCAAATCTTTAAAAGTTGTTATGTCTTTAAAAAAAACACCAAGGTATTACCATATACATATATTTGGGGGAAAAAATTCGGTCAGACAAAAGTTCTTTCGGTCAGACAAGAATTGAAAGTTTGTCTGACCGAATGTCAGGCAAATTTTTCAGCAGTTTCGCGAAGCCTGGTACAGCTTTGGAAATCAGTTATAAACTTGTTCATGTTATGTAATTTCTTAGGACCGTCATTAATTTTAGCATATTTTGTACTTGATTACACCAACAGCCTGAAAACTCAGAGTTACTGATCTACTTAAAATAAATAAATATTTCAGCTTAAAAGTAAACACTACAGAGGAGTGCTACGCATTTACATTGGACCCTGATAAAACATCTTGGATGCTCTAACCAATAGTGTTTGGCTGTTATAAATAGTCCATCAAAATATACTGAAAAAATAAAGAGAGCAACCAAAAATTGATTTTTAAGTTTTTAAGGTAAACTTCATCAGTTTCTGCAGCGGGCAGTTGCCAAGCATCATCATTAGCTCAGAAGATATCAATTATGTAAAAGTCCAAAATGAACAATCACTTGCAAATAAATGCTAGAGTAATTTTTACTGGCATTAATAGATTTTAACTGGCATTTTGCCAGTATGCCAGCTTAAATTCGAACCCTGGTGTTCGTCTATATTTATTTTCTATTTCTGTTGTTAAGCAGACGATTCATGTCAAAATTGCCTAAACAAAAATGATTTTTTTTTCACTATGTCATATTGTAAGGTAATTGCATGTCCCCCACATTTTTTCAAATCCCCACATTTTTCAGTTGAGTGGGGGACAATCCCCCCATGATTTTGAAATTCTAGATGCAAAAATGAATAATCACTTGCAAATAAATGCCAGCTAGAGAAATTTTTTTTACTGGCATTATTAGATTTTAACTGGCATTTTGCCAATATGCCAGCTTAAATTCGAACCCTGCTGGTGTTCAGACTTCCCGAAAGTTAGAAAAAAGTGTCAGACCAAAACGAAATCTGTCAGACTGAAAAAATTAATCAATATCAAAGGAAAACTTGTGCTTGAAATTCTAAGACACTTTTCGGTTTTAATTTTATTGCCGTTAAAATTGGCACAGTCCGTACAGCGCATTTTCTTCTCCTTCCTGTCGTACACCAACGATTCCCGGTCCTGCTTCCATTTTTCATTAAAGTTTGTCTCAGGTCTATTCTTTTCATCCTTTCACTGCTGTTCTGCTCGGTCCGCTGATGTAGATTTTCGTTTTTTCCAAAGTTTGGCATCTTTAGTGACGCCATTTGTATACATGTGACCTGGATAAAACCTGGACAGTCGGACCGATCTGAATACAAAATCAACGGACCGAATCAAAATTTATTGGACATGTCCGTCGGACCGACGTATTTCGGGAAGTCTGGGTGTTTCTTATTTTAATATAATGCCAACTGGTTTTTGTATCATCTGGGCAAATAAACATTAACATACACATTACATATGAAAGAAAGAAAATTTTAAGTAAAGATTTATATTATTTTTTATTTAAATTGTATTACTTTTAAATATACAGGTGTAGTGACTATAGCCGGGCAAGTCAAAACATTTGACTTCCCTATAAAAAAAGATCATAAGAAATTCTAATTAATCACTAAATTGGAGGCTGATTCGGTTAATTAATCCCATGCCAATTCTGGCTCTTAACCACTGATCAACAACCTCTTGTTTGATATTTAAATATATATTAATTTATGCTATATTGCTATACAGTCTCTTTATCTTTTGAGTTCACACAGAGAAGAAAATGTTACCTTTAACCTACACTCATTATTAATACATAGTCTAAGTGTCATTAAAAAAAAACTGGCAGATTTTTAAGAAAGCAACAATAAACAATTTGACCAGTTAAAGGGAATGCAGCTTCACAAATTTCCTAGATTATAATCAATTTCTGCAATAAATGTATTTTGCCAAAAGATGAGCATAGTACAAAAATATAATATAATTTTTTTTTCAGCAGTGTCCATGTACATGTACACAAATACACTGACTGAAAATTTTACACTTTTCATTGATTCATTGATTCACATCATGGGGTGATGCCGGGGGAAAATAGCACAATACCAGCAGTCACATGTCTTACATTTTAGGCAAGAATAGACACTGCATAAAGATGTCTTTCAATAAATGCATACAGTAGTGTGCATGAAACATTCAGTTGTTGAAATGTTAGTGTAATTTTCAAGAATTAACATTCTTTATTTTTGAAAATTTGCTATAAGAATAAAGAAAAGGTTATATCACCCTTAGCATGTACTCATATAGATAAAGATTAGTACTGCTACTGCTAAAAAAAACCAAGTGGCCAAAAATTATTTATGGCTTATCAAAGAGAAAACGGGATCATTCCTGATTAGGAGATACATGTACATAAATAATTGACATGATTGGTTTATTTTAATGTTTGCTTCTATATTGTAATTATTTAAATTTTGATATTTGTTTCATTAATTTCCTTTACTTCATAAACACTTGTTTAAATTTCTGAATGATATGGATGGGGAAATGGCCTAAAGATTAAAGATAACATAAGGATGATGAATTTGAGTGCTACTAAGTCTTGGTCCTATGATTAGGATTTCGTTCCTTATTTGATGCAAGTATTGTCAATTGAAGTAAGAAGTTCAAGTATAGGTTCTGTGGTTTAAATTCAGTTTTAAATGATCATGTTTAACATTTTAGAGAATTTAGTAGTTTCTATTGGAGCGATGAGTTAGACATTTTATCTTGTCATTTTTATATTATGAACATTTTGTCTCACTGAATTTTGCATTCAAGTTGCCTGGAATTTGGGTTTCTATTTGGTATGAGTTGATCATTCTAGATTTGTTTCTCTCTCCAAAACTTAGTTACATTTTGTATTTGCTATTATATACCCATTAGACCTACACAAATATTTTAAATGGAATTTAAAGGAACTCCACTCAGGGGTCCAAAAGCCTAAAAACATCAGATTTAAATGTCTAACATAGATCAATGGGGGACTTAAAACAGAAAGATATATACAAAAGATGATTAAGAAATATTCTCAAAAATAAATTGAAATCATATTGACCACTGTGCTATTCATAGTCTGATTTGAAATTTCGGTCACTTCTCAATTGGAATAATCATTCCAATAATTTTAATTTTGCACATAAGTTACTTATCTAGACCTTGACCTTCATCAAATGGAACATTTATGTCAAAAAATTATTTGCAGTCCCATCATTGTCAAAAAACCTCAGTGACAGATAGCAGCCAACAAAACTCCTAGGAAAACTCATTGTAATAGTAGACACTGGCACACAGCTCATTACTCAGTTGTCATCACATGACTGAGGTCATAGGTGACTTCAAATTCTAATTTTAACAGTTATTTTGTATAGGTCTGATAATTTTATTATAAACCATGAGCAGTTTGTTCCTATTGATGCATTAACATTTGTTTGAGACCTGCATTAAATTAAAAAATATCTTGTTTTCCCTTCCCAAAAGACTTGTTTAAAAAATGACTTACAACAATTCAAATTGATATTGTCCGTTCGAGACAAATATGGAAACAAACAAGTATTAAAATACATATACATGATATTTTATTTAACAATAAGACATTAATATTTCTGCCAGACAAATGTTTTAGACTGGTTGTATTGTTACTTTCATTTGAATTTGTGGTGGTGTTGTTGGTTTCCACTCCTGATCACGACAGTTAGCCACATTGAATTTACCAGAGCACAGTTCAGCACCCACATTGTTCCAGGGCAGGCTGTCAAGCAGTTTACCATTACTAGTTGCCTTCACTTTTACAAGGAACTGATAACTTCTGTACATGCAAGAGCAAATGTACTGTGCGAATGACCTTAGAAAGGATATCTTGATCAGTTACAACGAAAGTGTCCTGCACCATCCGGGAATCAAACCCGGGTCGCCCAATCCACAGTCCAACACTCTTCCTATTGAGCTTACTGGACGGCTTTTTTATCTGAATTTTAGTCCATTTATGTTTATATAATGCCTGATCATGGATAGCAATATCAACTGTTAACCGATACTTCTACTACAGATGTATAACATTTCAGCCAAAGTGTTTTCTGTTTCTTTATTGATTGATTAGTCAACCCTAATAAATGGCTACAAATATTTCCAGTTTGTCTGAGTGGGGATAGCTAGGAGCATGGCTGATGCTTAGACTTTATATTATAAAAACGCATATAGTAGAATTAATGGAGAAATTGCATTTGTTTCCATAGTAACGAGAATGCAAGGTCCTGTCGTCGTATCAATTTGATCTAATATTACGGGTTTTAGATAATTGTGAAAGTATTTAATTGTAGAATGCTGGCTGACGAAGTAATTATTTAATTAGTTGTTTTGTAAATTATGTCAAAAAGAATGAGTTGCTTGATTTTTCTAAGATTCTGGATTGTCCTAAGAGTCTTGGAATTTTTTTCTCAATGTTTTCTTACTGTCTTTTTAATACATGTATTTTTTTTTACTTTTTTTACATTTGTTGTGTTTTTTCCCCTATTAATTCTAATTTTAGCTCCTGTTCATATACATGTACAATGTAGGTCTGTTAATATTTTGTCACAGATTATTTTTGCTGTAATTACTCTGTACTCAGGTGGCATTAATTTTATATAGGTCCTGTTTTATTTATTGGTAAAAGATTAATTTTGTTTGTGACAGTGCTGCTGTGGCAAGTTTCCAAAAATCTGTTATTTTTTTGGTCTTTTAAAACAAAATTTAGTTTGTAATTTTAATCTAATATTTGCGTGTAAAATTGGATTTGTTATGATTTTCAACTTGTAAATTTAATTGCAGGCTGTTAATTAAAGTTTTCTAATGAAAAGACACACGGCAGTATTGCATGTTATTGTTATTTTCAGCATTCCTACAATCAATTTTGTAAAGACGCATTCCCAGCTTTGTTTAATGGTGGAGGGTTCTACAACGAAAGTGTCAAGGTCTCTCATTTATACAGATCAGTAGGGGGTCGTCATTGCAATCAGCTATTTTTACTTGATACCCTTCTTGGCGATGAGGGCTGCTGCCCCCTTTAAACCCCCAAGCAGAAGGGGGCACATCCCCTTGCACCCCCTGATGTATCTTTTTGATAGGGGATGGCGCCGAAAAAGTGATCACTTTTTTTAACAACATTTCTAAAACGAAAACAAGTGTTTAGGGTCTAAATAGGGCATTTTTTCACCATTTGAGATCTCAAGAGGGGGGGGGGGGGTGAAAAAAGGCGTTAAAAGAAGTCTATAAGAAGTTTTAACGTATACCTATTTGCAAAAATAAGTTTTTATGCACAAATAGATTTTTTTAACCTTTTTTGCAGATGCACACATTTAAAGCCTGAATCGGCTGTCATGCATCATTATAAGTATAGTGTGCCTAGCACGATTTTATCCTTAAATGTATATTATGTGTGCAGAGAGTTTATATGTTGAATGTAACTTATAATTGTGGTTATGTAAAAACTTATGTTGCTTTTTATTTTTTATTGGCTCTGATTGAAATTAATCCACTGAGCTCAACAATAGAAAAGATCTAGTAAATATTTTCCCGGGCTTGTTAGAATTCACAGTTTTACGGGAAAATTACTTAGTTTTAATACTAAAATTTTAAGTGTGGAATTCTTATGTTACTTCAATACTGGTTATTATAATTATGTGATTTCTATATGATAAAGAAAAATTTTTCCTGCTTGTTGTGGACTAATTTAAAAACATGTTCTTAACCTCTTTCAGCTGTTTTTCTCTTGAATGCTTGATAAAAATATAAGATTAGAATGTTACAATTGTTTCTGACAGCATGTACAATCTTCCTATGTCATGATAACTTTCTGGCATGACGGCCTGTAAATTATATCGTTAATTAACAAGATTTTTATGCTTTTCCCCTGAATATATTTATAAGATACAAAAAAACTAGTCTTGTTTAAGCTAGATTAACAATTATTGCTTAAGTTTGTAAGTTTAGAGACTCCCTTAACTAAAACTCAACTTGGTACCGAGTTCCGATATGGGGATCATATGGCCATTGCTAAAAATGCATTGCCTATGACTGAAGTCAGGGTTTTTTCCAGGATTAAAATTGGGAACATGACCCATACCCACGGAATTGGGAATTTCAGCAATGTTTTGTTAAAAATTGGGAAAAACGTATGACTTAAATTTTTTCAGTGATTGAATGAATGCAAAGAATCACTGTCAAGGATGGCATCTTCAAACATTTAAGCACCATAACAGTGAAGAAGCCCTTATTTTCAAAGATTTTAGAATTTGTTATTCAATATTTTTAGTTTTACTTGAGAATTTTTTCCGGTGGATTAATGGGAAAATAATATATTATTTTCAATTGGAAATATGACCGAATGTGGGTAAAAAAAAAAATCCCTGGAAGTTTATGCACTTGTAAAGTGTAATTGTACATTGTTATGAAGCTGTATCTGATTATAGATATTTCATAAAAGAAAAACTTCCAAAATGTTTTTATGAAAGAAATATTCTAGTATAATTGGTGCATTGCACAAAAGCATTGCTGAGTGAATGGTTAAAACCCTACTTTAATTAAGGTAGTGCTCAGCGTAAATATTTTGTTCCAGATCATCATATTCTGTTTGCATGCATACAATATTTATGACATTTGTACGTTAAATAATTAAGACAGTCATGATGATTCTGTATCACAACTCTTTCAAGAATTGACCATTATTAAGGTTATGGAAACAATATGAGCCGCGTCATGACAAAACCAAGGTAATGGGTCCGCGCAGTCTGAATAGGATCCATGCTGTTCGCTTACAAACTCTATTACAAATAGAGAAACTGATAGCGAATAGCATGGATCCTGATCAGACTTGACGCAGGCTGGTCTGGATCCATGCTGGTCGCAAATGCAGTACGTTGGTTTTGTCATGATGGGGCTCATTATACTTTTACTGTTACCAAATTTTACAAAATTATTTTATAACATAAAGCTTTGTACCCTTGTAAACATGAAAATACAAACTTTTCAGTAACAAAGACCAAGATGTGAATGTAAGAATAAGAAAATTGAAAAGTTTAAAGGCAAAGACATGAAACCTGAGGATGACTACCCAAAAATGCTTTAACACAATGACAAAATACACGGATGTGAACATGTATGAAAATTAGAAAATTTCATCATACTATAATGTGTTTTATTAAAATTACATGGAAATGATGGAAACTGAACTATTTTACATAATACATTTTCCTAATTTTGTTTTTGGTTTACTGTCTGATGATGATTATGATGATGCCCCCCCCCCCCCCCCCCCCCCCCCCCCCAAGAAAAAAAAATATATATAAAACAACAACAACAAAAACAAAAAACAAGACAACAACTGTTATCAGTATCTGTTGTAAGGTTGATGTCCAATATCTAGGGCATAGTTCTGACACAGTGGTAGCCAAAATAACCTATGAATTATAACACACAATTATCTTCTGAAGAGAAACAAAGAGATACACTATAAAAATGTAATTATTGTTACAATTATGATAAACAGTAATTGGCACACGCCACACTGTGCTATTAATTCTGGCAAAGACTAAGTGTAATAATAAATAATAACACTCAGATCCTGGCTCTTTCGTGTCGTCACCTCAGCGCATTAACAGCTTAACTCCTTATATAATTGAATATATTTTTAACCTGTTACTGCACTTAGGTGATAATATACTAGATAATCTTTGTCAGTCATTTCCTTATCCTTACTATATGCTAAATATCTTAAATGGACTGGTCTATCTTTTCAATCAAGACAAAACCATTTATCATTTTAGGGAAAGTTTTGAAATTTAAGAGCTGAATTTTATGTTAGAGAACAGTGCAGACAATGATCATATATAGCATAGAATGATGGGCTGGCTGATTATGGTGCACTGGCCATGGTCGGCACTGATCATGCTCGGCACTGGCCAAGATCGGCACTGATCATGCTCGGCACTGGCCATGATCGGCACTGATCATGCTCTGCACTTACCATGGTCGGCACTTACACAGTTAACACTGTTATGGTCAGCACTGATCATGCTCTGCACTGGTCATGGTCGGCACTGATCATGCTCTGCACTGGCCAATAATTGGTCGGCACTGATCATGCTCTGCACTGGCCATGGTCGGCACTGATCATGCTCGGCACTGGCCATGGTCGGCACTGATCATGCTCTGCACTGGTCATGGTCGGCACTGATCATGCTCTGCACTGGCCATGGTCGGCACTAATCACAGTTAACACTGTTATGGTCAGCACTGGTCATGCTCTGCACTGGTCATGGTCAGCACTGATCATGCTCTGCACTGGTCATGGTCGGCACTGATCATGCTCTGCACTGGCCATGGCCGGCACTGATCATGCTCTACATTGGCCATGGTCCGGCACTGATCATGTTCTGCACTGGCCATGGTCGGCACTGATCATGCTCTACACTGGCCATGATCGGCACTGATCATACTCTGCACTTACCATGGTTGGCACTGATCATGGTTAACACTGCCATGCTGCACTGGCCATGGTCAGCAGTGATCATGCTCTACACTGCCATGGTCGGCACTGATCATGCTCTGCACTGGTCATGGTCGGCACTGATCATACTCTGCACTGGCCATGGTTGGCATTGATCTATTGCAGGCACTGGTCATAGTCTGCACTTATCAGAGACTGAATTGTTTATGGTCTGCACTGGTCATATGGGTAGAGGTAGTGCCAGCAAGCAGGAGGTTAATCATAACATTAATTATAGTGCTTTATTACATTGCTTAATTTGTGCGTTAAAATTTGTAATAACCCTGTTTAATACGGTTCACAAATATATGTCTTAAATAATACAATTTATAAAGTAGTAAAAGGTATAAAGCTATAATTATCTTATGAAATATTTATATAAAATCTATGAACAGTAACATTATTTTGGTTTCATAATCTTATGAAAAAAATATTGTTATGCTATTTTAAGTATGGTTTTATCCTGATTTAGCTGTGCGTCATTCGCTTTTGAGGTAATTTACTACCATGTTTATTTCATACAAGCTTTTGGGGAAGTATTGGATCTTTCTTAATATACAAACAATAATTTTTGAAGCAGATATATAAGCTTTATGATTAATAATACATTTAAAAATGTGACTAAGTGGAATAAGTCGAGATGGCCTAATATAATAACATTGGAACTTGTATAAAACAAGTCAGACATTGGTTTGAGTGTCATTAAAGTGAAATGTTATTATCGTATTTACATTATACATGTCATGTAAATATACATGACTGCAATAAACTATAATACAGTTTCATATTGTAATAAACTATAATACAGTTGCGTAATGTAATAAACTATAATACATTGATGTAATGTTTAAAATTATAAAACAGTAGCGTAATAATTGTGCTTATATGTGTGTATATGTTTTGCATGGTGGCCCAATTATACTATAGACTTTTGATTTTATATGGAACTATAATTCTCAAAGGGTACAGTCCTGTTTTTCTTCCTTCCTTACCATATGACAAAAAATAAAGCATAATTGTACTCCAAAACTTTTAAGAAATTAACAGAAGGAAGTAGAAAAATCTTGGTCGGCAAAATCTGATTTTGACTATTAGTAACTTGTCCATTTTATCCGAATCATTTCTTAACTAAATGTCCATACAATGTACTAGTATGATATTGTTATAAATTCTTCTCTCTCGTAATTTATAATTTCTACTACTTCCATAATTCCACATAAAATATACACAATAACTGTTCTTAATTTCATTTCACTGTTTATTTGTTATAAAATGTTCTAAATTTCTACTCTACAATTAATAATTAAAGTTACAGAGTTTTTCTTCCTCACACATGGTTGATAAGTCACTGAGAATTAACTCTCAAAAATCCCTATCCCGACTCTAGCTCTTACAACCTCACTCTTGCATTTTGAATCTTATTCTTCAACCTTCAATCTAGAAACTTGAATCTTAACTGCCCCCAGAAAATCTTGTCTCAGTATTTATATGAAATACCTTGACTCTCCATATTTGGAGGTTACCTTAGTGTTAATTGACAAATTTAAGCCTTCTATATTTATGACGACAAGTGTTGATCAAGTAACTGTACCAGAAACAAACAGACTGATTCCTGGAATATTTATGATGGTAACCAATGATTGAGTTCCCTAAACACAACAATTGCAGACCTCTTGTCCATAATTTATGCAGGTACCCGTTGACAGAGTTACCAGACTAAAATCTTCCAGACTGATACACAGTCTAGCACCAACAGATTTATAGTAATAAATAATGGCAACAAATGAGGTCTCAATTCTCATACAAACTCAATCATTAAATCAAACCTTAACCAGGTGCCTTGCTAAAACTACAACACTCCCCCAACCTTAAAAAGCTTAATTGTCCCAATTAAGTTAATAACACCAAACAAAAATATAGAAATGAAACAAAAATCAGTGACTATTCAACCAATCTTACTCCCAAAGTGAAGAGAAGTTTAACGATAAAACATTCTCAATTAACATAATATACTCTGCATTAACAAAAATAAGCATTATTCAAATACGAAATTCTAAGAAAATACTAAATCTACAGAAATGTTACTTCTGTTAACGACAATTTTTTTATCTGACTACAATTATACATTGAACACTCAAAACAAACTAATTAAAGTTCTCAAACAGTTGTTCAACTTTTAACACCGTGTTTTATTATCAAAATGAAACATATTTTGTCACTCAATTATATAACATAATTGTTCTATTGTCCCTTTTTTTTCTATTTCACAATATCCTAATGCAATCTTTCACACATTGTCTATTTCTTGCACACAATGTCTTTGTGCCAATTTACTTATATATAATTTTTTACAAATGTGTAAGAATTTTTAAAAGGCACAAACTGAATATATAAGAAATTGTTTGGTAGTCGTCTGTACCATATAGTCCTAAGTACAAAAATTTAAATCTTTATATTTATATGTAACATGGTTGAAATAAGAACATGGCAGTAGCTGTTAACTGAAAATACAACACTTTAAATTTCAATTTGAACCAGAATCACACAATAATATTCCAATTGAAAAGAATCACAAATTAATATTCCAAATTGAAAAGAATCACAAGTTAATATTCCAATTCAGAATGAATCACAAATTAATATTCCAATTTTGAAATGAATAACAAATTAATATTCCAATTTGAACGAATCACAAATTAATTCCGATTGCGTTTTATATCCAATACATATTTTTGTGAGAACAACGTTTAAAATTCCTCTCATTTTTTTCCCACTTTTTTCTTTACATTTTCATATCATTCCATTATTAATTCTCTACACAATTCTGAATGGTAGAAAACTCCGAAATGACTGCAAAATCTCAGAGTACCCTTATATACCCAACATGTACTCCTTTGAAATCAAAACTTAATGAAAGATATTTTACATGATGATTCTTTATGATCTTTATGTTCTGTGCTGGTATGGTATGTGTTGAGTCCTATTCCTTTTACCTCTTCTTACTTGTTGAAAATCTGATTCAGATGTCATCTTCTGCATTGTCTTAGTTTCTTTGATTTGTGATTTATTGTTACTCTTGTTGATCCTTGCCATGTTTGATTGCCAATTTGTCATTTAATTTCCATGATAATGTTTCAAACTATCATGATGCATGATTTCCACATGGCCATTATCTGTCCTTGTTATCAGTGCTAACCCTGTCCATTTTGTGACCAACATCGTTTTAGAAATGAACACTTCTTGCATTGCTTTATATGAATTTCAACACTGTGTCTTAGCTTAAACCAATAAAACTTGCATTTTATTTTTGACAAAGTTTTTGTAATTCCCAAATGAGCGCCTGTAACTGAGTCATGTGTAGATACCAAAATCTCTTTTTGTAAAACCTTTGGAACAATAAGAAGCAAAGCGTCCTCTCTTGTGTTGAGAATACTGTTACATTTTATAAACAGCACTCCATCCTTCATCACTAGCAAGTCATAGTTATATCAGTAGTTCCTTATATTTGGAGAATATCTAGCTACCTTGTCCCTGGAGGGTCGTTTGTTTTCAATAACCCATGTTATAACAACTTCTAAATCTGGGTCTGCTCTCTGTAGTTTTGCAATTCTGACAGGTGAATAACAAGTTGTGTTGAACTGCTTAAGACAACCCAAGTTAGATGCCTGAGCTTCATTTACTGATGAAACAACTTCGCCACCTAGTATGGAATTTACGTCCTTGTCAACCACTTGTTTGCTTCCAGTAATCCATGATGTCCCAACACCTAAATCAAGGTCTGTTCTCTGTAATTTTGCCATTCTAATACGTGAATAATTAATAGTGTTGAACTGCTTAAGACAACCCAAGTTAGATGCCTGAGCTTCATTTCCTGATGAAACAACTTCGCCACCTAGTATGGAATTTACGTCCTGTTCATTATTTTCACCCATGTTGAGATTGTTTCCACTTCTTTCACCATGCGAATGTAGGCTTTCACGGAAACGAAGTCGACCTATGCGATATCGAAAATACTTCCTTGCCCTTTTTATTCCACGGAAAAGTGATTTTAAACAACTCAATAATCTCATAACTTGCAGCTGCATTAACAAGAAAACATCACTCCAAAATGCCCAGTCATTTTGAGGTTTCACTCCTAACACAACAGGTTTGATACTTTTCCCTTCACCTATGTTCTCATCGAACAAGGGAACAACATTATCAAATTTGGCAAAATCTGACCAAGACTCATGTTTCTTCATACAGGTTACACATCCTTTGCAAGGTAATTCTTCCAAAATTGTTTTTCCATCATAACAACTACACTCTTGTTCACATGACATTCTAGAGAGACTGTCAAGATTTGCTTGTTTTCTCCCACTTCTTTGTTCAATCCTAAAATTTAACTGTGACAAAACTTCTAAACAGCGAGCCATTTGACCTGTCGGCAACTTGAACAATATTTAACATCGCAAACTTGAACAATATGTCCTTAAAAGAAATTCTCTTTCTAAAAGATAGGGTCTTTACTGAGTGATAAAAGTAACAACATCCAAAAGTTCTCTCCCAGTTGCACAGTACAGTCTTTGAGTTTGATAAAAGACTTAATTGCAAATGTAAAAGGCTTCACAACATTAACTTAAAGTCCGCTTCCTGATGATCTATGATATAACCCTTATAACTTACTGCTCCATTTAGTGAACTCATATTTAATATTATCATATGTTTTACTAATTAATTTGCAGTCATCAATTTTCACTTTCTCTTCCAATAAATCTAATTGATTTAATTCATACAAATATCCAAATAATGACCCCTTGGTCAATGTTACATTTCTATCAAAAGTAAACTAATCTAATGGGAATTGAATTGCCTCGAACTTCTCTATGGGATACTAGCACACTTCCCATAAACACTTTATCTGCTGGCTATTTATTTTCCGAAAAGCAGGAGATGTCTAATGATGAGTTAATTGTTCCAAGATTTATTGCTTTACCAGGTTTAACAATGTCTGAATTTACTTGAATTGATATCTTTGACCGTGTTATAATTTTCGCAAATCTTAATGGCACCTTCTCCACAATTTCTTTTTTTCATTAACCCTCATTTAATTCCAATTGAGCAATAAATTAAGAAATATTTTTCATTTAAAGTCTTATCCTATAGTCATCTATCTTCATGAATATGTGCAATGAAAACAGTGTACTTAAAAGTCTGACAAAAATTCACACAGACCAACTATAATTAATAATCCATCTATGTCATTTATCCTCTGTAGATAATGATTCACAATTTTATCTCTCTGTAACATGGCTTCTTGCTCTGTTTTTCTAATAGCTACTTCTAATTTTCTGTTTTCTTCTTCTGCTATTTTCAGTTTTTCATGTAATAACTGAGTTTTTGATAAAACATAATCACCGAATTGTTCTTCCACAATAATTGAAGCTGCACCGGTTTGTTTCTTTGGTCCCATTTTAGTAATTTTATAATGTACAGTTCAAATAAATGTCTCTTCAGATAATCACTTTAAAATCTTTTCTAAACGTGTTAAAGTCCAAAAATCCCGTTCGCTGCCACCAGTGTTATAAATTCTTCTCTCTCGTAATTTATAATTTCTACTACTTCCATAATTCCACATAAAATATACACAATAACTGTTCTTAATTTCATTTCACTGTTTATTTATTTGAAAGTGTCCTAAATTTCTACTCTACAATTAATAATTAAAGTTACAGAGTTTTTCTTCCTCACACATGGTTGATAAGTCACTGAGAATTAACTCTCAAAAATCCCTATCCCGACTCTAGCTCTTACAATCTCACTCTTGCATTTTGAATCTTATTCTTCAACCTTCAATCTAGAAACTTGAATCTTAACTGCCCCCAGAAAATCTTGTCTCAGTATTTATATGAAATACCTTGACTCTCCATATTTGGAGGTTACCTTAGTGTTAATTGACAAATTTAAGCCTTCTATATTTATGACGACAAGTGTTGATCAAGTAACTGTACCAGAAACAAACAGACTGATTCCTGGAATATTTATGATGGTAACCAATGATTGAGTTCCCTAAACACAACAATTGCAGACCTCTTGTCCATAATTTATGCAGGTACCCGTTGACAGAGTTACCAGACTAAAATCTTCCAGACTGATACACAGTCTAGCACCAACAGATTTATAGTAATAAATAATGGCAACAAATGAGGTCTCAATTCTCATACAAACTCAATCATTAAATCAAACCTTAACCAGGTGCCTTGCTAAAACTACAACAATATTAATATAGGGGAAAGATGAAAAATAGAAACTACTGCCACTTTCCACCTGGATGGGGATAGGAGGATTTTGGGGTTGGGGAGGGTGCAAAATGGTTAAATATTACAAATGACTGGATCCAATGAGGGACAGTAGTGAATAACCTCCCCTGAGTACTCCCTATAAATAGATAGGTCCTAAGCTATTGGATTACTCGGACTTTATCGCCTATTTCTTTGTAGCAGACTGAATTAATTAGGGCTAATTATGATCATTTGTAATATTCAGATTAGATGTTGCGATAAGATGTAGAATCTGTTGACATAAATTAAACATTTTTTCCTTAAAGTTTACATATTTGTTGATGCATGTGTAAATAATAGATTAAGACATATCAACCTGTCTTATATAAAACTCAACGATAAAAGCAAAGGATTCCAAATATTTGGACCTACTTACATTTTGGTCAACCTCGGTTTTTATCAAGGGAAGATAATCCACTACTGTCCCCCATTGCACTCCATGGCATACGGTATACGTCACAATGCAGATTTTAAGAATAGCTAAACAAATTTGTTTGTTAATCATTATTCAAAAGGATCTATATTTCAATTTATTTTCAGTGTTAGATTTCCTGTAATTTCACTAGAATGTATAAATATATCCATAAAATTGTGAGAAATGGTAATTTATTTTGAGCTGCCTTTTGAGCCATAATACAGTTCACTGCATTCTTAGAAGGCGGCAGAAATAAATCAGGCAGTTTCAGAGAAAATGGAATATCATTATTGACACTCAATGATTTACAGAATACAAAATATTTCATAGATGTATTATATAGGTTTCCTGAAAATTTGTGCTGATTGATACTTTTGGTTGATTATTCAACTTTTGGTTGATTATTGATACTTTTGGGTGATTATTCAATTTCCAACTTCTCACCAATAAGGAAATTTCTTTTTAAAAGTCAAAAACATTTTTTCGTATCAAATTTGAATTCTCATTGATTGAGAGCTCTTGATTGATCATTGCATGAAATGTTAATTGATACATGTATAAATTTACATTTCGTCACCTTTAGTGCAGTAATAGTTAATTAACTCCTTATATGATTTAATAGGAGTTAAACCCATTACTGCATTATGGTGACAATTTGTTTATGTTACTGTTTGTGTAGACTGATTGACCATCAAAGAGTTTGCTTACAGTTGTACATCCAGATTCACTAATTTGAGCTAAATACTGGGCTATCATTCACAGTATCCCATGATTACGGTAAACCAGGTTCATACAAATTAGAATTTAAAGGAAATGTCAGTAGGTAATTAAGGGTGTTTTCTTTAAATTATTGAGAAAGAAAAAATAAAGGCAAGGAAATTAATTATAAAAGTGTTTTTGTGTACAAGTGGTGCACAATTTGAACAGGAAACTAAATTAATTGACCATTATTGATATTGGCATAAGTGGCTATATAGCATTATATTACCATGATTATACTGTAATTAAGTTATAACTTTACCATCTTCAACATTGATGAAACCATTAGCGGCAATTTACCTTTAGATCTGTAATAATATAATTGGTAAGAATACATACATGTGAACTTTTTTTCATGATCAAGTGGGAGATTTTCTTAAAAAAAGAGGGAGATTTTAGAATTTGCAATAAACAAAGAAGGAAATTCTGACATCAAAAATAGGGAGATTTCTTTAATTTGCGAGGATACACCTTATTTCAAAAGAAATCTTTGAAAATATGGCTGAAGAAAGAGGGAGTCTCCCGCTAAAAGTGGGAGAGTTCACATATATGAGAATATTGTACTGTTTACTGCAAATTTCCTGCACATGCATTAAAAAAACTAATATATTTTACTTAGCCCAGCCACTTATATTATATTAAGTACAATTTAAGTATATTATGAGTATATTTGAAGCTCTCTGAAAAAGTATATAAGGAGCTGATGGTTGCAGTCCCTACTTCATAAAATTATGTTCTTTAATCTATTTAATGGTAAAGGCTAAATGGCCAACAGATACCGGTATACTAAATAGAAAAAAAATTAGAAAAAAAAAAGAAGAAAAAATATATGTTCTTGTTATTCCCTAACAAACGCAGTATCCAGGGCAACATGTGGAGTGATTATAAATATTTTGATGGATTTATTCAGATTATTTCAAGACTTTATTTGACAGAAGACAGATCCTCTGCTGATTATAAGAACCAACTGATTCTTGGTTCCTGTATTACTGTATAAGTGGTTAAATTTTGCGATGTGGAAATATTTGCGGTTTTTGAGAATGGAAATTATTCACAAATATCTGCGGAAATATATCCACCGTGAAAAGTGATAACTTAAAGCACGAAATAATTTATAGGAATCTGTACTTAACCTACCACTCATTTCCATCTTCATCTTTACATAATAGTTTAAGCCTATTTTAGCATTCAGCACAATATGGCCATTTATGTGTTGACGTGCCGTAAAATCCAAACAAACAAACAAAATTCATCTTTAAGTAATATATATGTACATGTGCAAAGTACAGTAAATTTCAGATTTTGCATTGGGAACATCCATCATTTCAAAGGATGTTCTACACTTCAATTTGTTGTTGAAATCCATTGCAAACACATTTGCACAATTATATTTTATGTGAGCAGAAAATAGTTCTATTTACACAAATTTAAAAATTGAAATTTAGTTAAAATACAGGTCTCCATAAGTAATTAAAGTCTGAGAAATATCTAATTGGTCAAAATTGGGCTCATTTGAATAGCATAAGCGAATAAGATTCTCATCAGTGAATAGCATAAGCAATTAAGATCCTCATTAATAGCATAAGCAATTAAGATTCTCATTAATAGCAAAAGCGACTAAGATTCTCATTTAAAATAGCATAAGCGATTAAGATTCTCATTAATAGCATAAGTGATTAAAATTCTCATTAATAGCATAAGCGATTAAGATTCTCATTAATAGCATAAGCATTTAAGATTTTCATTAATAGCATAAGCAATTAAGATTCTCATAAATAGCATATGTGATTAAGATTCTCATTAATAGCATAAGCAGTTAAGATTCTCATCAATAGCATAAGCAATTAAGATTCTCATTAATAACATAAGCGATTAAGATTATCATTCAAAGCATAAGCGATTAAGATTCTCATTAAAAGCATAAGCGATTAAGATTCTCATTAATAGCATAAGCAGTTAAGATTCTCATTAATAGCATAAGGAATTGAGATTTTCATTAAAAGCATATGCAATTAAGATTCTCATTAAGAGCATATGCAATTAAGATTATCATTAATAGCATAAGGAATTTAGATTCTCATTAATAGCATAAGCAATTAAAATTCTCAATAATAGCATAAGCAGTTAAGATTCTCATTAATAGCATTAGCGATAAAGATTCTCATTTAAAGCATAAGCAAATAAGATTCTCACTAATAGCATTAGCAATTAAGATTGTCATTAATAGCATTTATAAGCAATTAAGATTCTTATTAATTTAGCATAAGCATTTAAGATTCTCATTAATAGCATAAGCATTTAAGATTCTCATTAATAGCATAAGCAATTAAGATTCTCATTAATTGCATAAGCAATTAAGATTCTCATTAAAAGCATAAGGAATTAATATCCTCATTAAAAGCATAAGCAATTAAGATTCTCATTAATAGCATAAGCAATTATGATTCTCATAAATAGCATAAGGAATTAAGTTTCTCATTAAAAGCATAAGCAATTAAGATTCTCATTAATAGCATAAGTAAGTAAGATTCTCATTAATAGCATAAGTAAGATTCTCATTAATAGCATAAGCAATTAAGATTTGCATTAATAACATAAGCAATTAAGATTCTCATTGATAGCATAACCAACTAAGATTCCCAGTAATAGCATAAGCAATTAAGATTCTCATTAATAGCATAAGCAATTAAGATTCTCATTAAAAGCATAAGGAATTAATATCCTCATTAAAAGCATAAGCAATTAAGATTCTCATTAATAGCATAAGCAATTATGATTCTCATAAATAGCATAAGGAATTAAGTTTCTCATTAAAAGCATAAGCAATTAAGATTCTCATTAATAGCATAACCTGTACGAAAAAGTCTGGGCAGAATGCAGACAGAATCTGTACAGACTTTATCTAGAAAACTCTGTACAGAGTCTGTACAGAAAAAAATCTGGTCAAATGAAACAAAGTTGAACCAGAATTCTATTAATAGATTTTAGCAATAAGGATAAAGAACGAAATCTGTACAGATTTTTTCTGAAATATTTAAATTAAGCCGATTATTTTCTGGGCAGAAAAAAATCTGGGCAGAAAAAAAAAATATGGGCAGAAAAAAAATCTGGGCAGAAAAAAAATCTGGGCTTCTTCATATTCTGTACAGAATTAACCCTGTCCATAGGAAATATCTGAAAGGGAATTCTGCACAGAAAAAATTCTGTACAGAAAATATTCTGTACAGATTTTCGTTGTTTTTTTTTGGCTAAAAACAAAATCAATTTTCCTTTTGAACATTTCTTATTTATTAATTTTAATTAACAATTTTTATTCATTTCTTTCCTGAGACGTCTATCCAATGAGTAAATAGCCTTGTTGAGGGCGCTGTCATCAGGAATTGGCTTGTCTCTGTCTTTGCACCACACACACATCCTGACATAATCTAGAGTAAAAAAAAAGGAATTTGAATTATGTTCATTCTATTATTAAATGATATGCAAAATTTGTAAAATATTTCAATGTGTATATAAAACAGTTAAAATTGTATACCTATATACCTTAAGTTTTTTTGCACCAAGTAACATCAAAGTCACTGACTAATAAAACTGTTTACATATATCATCCCTGACCAAAGCTTGTGTTACAAATCTACACAGTCATGTAAATTGCAACATAACTTAAAATAGGAGAGATTTACAAGTGGCCAATATTCTAAAAATAGAATTGCTGATAAGCACTGACCATAGCAACCGTTGCTGGTCATACATTCTACACAATTTCTGGGAGTTTTGAATTGATTAATTTTAACTAAATGAATTGAATTATAGAATAGCAAAACCAAAAGCTAAACTATTTATTGCATAATAGAGCAAGAAATTAAAAAAAAATAGATCTTGAGCTATCAACTGATCAAAAAGCAATTTATGAACTAATAATTTCACTGGCCCAGCTTTGACCCCTGAGTGCATTAATTTTATACTCATTAGACCATAGTGGTCTGTCTCAAATCAGAGTAAATTTAACTAATATAGATAATTCATAGACTATTAAAAGATGTATAAATAATTTCTTTTATTTACAGTAGACTATTAAAAGATGTATAAATAATTTCTTTTATTTACAGTGGAAGGTATAACCAAATAATTCAAAGAAAAATTCAAAGAAAACATTGCAAAATCTTACCTCTGGTTTTGATAATAATTCCATCATAATTCCCTCTTGGCCCCTAAATCTGAGAATTTCAAGTTCTCTACATGATTGCTCTTCACAACAACTAACTTGTTTACTTATCATTAGAAAAAATAAACTAAACAAAAACATATTAATCTTGCCAATGTTTTAATCTTTGCCAATGTGAAGACACTTTGTGTAATAAAACCTCGTGTGCAGTCTGAGAGATTTGAATTGACCGACAGGGTTACATGGGGGTTACACCTGATATTACAGAATATCTATCTACTACTCTGAGATTAACTCAGAGTGAAATTCTGGCTAGAAAAGTAAATTCTGTCTCAAGATTTATCTAAGTGTTAAAATTCTGTGTGTCTATGTAAATTCTGCCTCAATTTTTTTTCTAAGTATTGAAAATCTGTCTTGTAAAAATAACTAAGAGCAAAATATCTGTGTGAAATTTTTTCTGTACAGAAAAATTTTTGATTCTGTTTTATTCTGCACAGAAAATCACATATTTCTTAGGCCGATCCTGTGTCCAATTCTGTGTCGGTGTCAACTCTGTACAGAAAAATGAAAATCTGCCTCTATAACAACCAGAGTTGGTACAGAGTCTGTACAGAATTGGCTCAGAATTTTCGTACAGGTAGTAAGTAAGATTCTCATTAATAGCATAAGTAAGATTCTCATTAATAGCATAAGCAATTAAGATTTGCATTAATAACATAAGCAATTAAGATTCTCATTGATAGCATAACCAACTAAGATTCCCAGTAATAGCATAAGCAATTAAGATTCTCATTAATAGCATAAGCAATTAAGATTCATATTAATAGCATAAGCAATTAAGATTCTCATTTATAGCATAAGCAAGGCATAGCAAATTTAAGGTTTCAATTCTTGGCCTTTAATTACCTTACAGGCTTTTAACCAATGATGTTATTGTTATGATTTGAAAGTTTCTTTCCACATAGGAAATGACATTGGTGAGTTATTATAGTTGATCAGTGAAGGAAACAATTGAACGGGAGATTTTCATTGGGACAGAATTTCCCAGGATTAATGCTTCCTATATTGATTGAGAATCGGCTGATCAATTTAGGTCTGAGAAAATCATCCAGTGGGTGCTATGTATGGTAAATTGGGGAGTAATTCGGTGACAATCCCCTGTACAAAGTTGACACAAATTAGCCTTATTATATGACAACTGCGGAATTGAAGAAAAAAAATGCCTACAGTCCATTTCTCATACAAGATTAGTAACTATGTATTTAGGTGTTCACTGAAACGAAATTGTTCTTTTTTGTTTGAGTGCTTGGAAAATGGCCAATATATGTGGTTCTAGTTTTTCATTAACCCTTAAAGGCCCATGACTCAGCCTCAAAAAGTGCTAATATTTATTTATTATTCTAAAGCCTGTTAGTTTAAGTGTCCTATAACAATTTTCAGAACATTATTTATGCAATTGGCTATAATACAAGCTTGACAGTCTTTTATGTCTTTTGCATTTTGGCAGTTTAAATGAAGTACAGTTAAAATGATTTTGCAGTTTGTATGAAAGTCAAATTACAAGTTCGTTTATATTTTGCTAAAATGTTTATCACATTTTAATCATGTATGAATGTAGTCTATGCTTAATGAGGGTCCATCCGTCCGGTAAGGCACAAAATGCAGCTTTTGCTGTCAAGTACAAACCCCGGACAATTGTCACCAGTCATGCCCTTTATGGTTTAAGTTTGAAGCACAAAGTGGTGATAATTTACCTCCATGCAATTTCCACTGAGTATTAGCCTGCAAAGATATGAATTTTGAGCCAAACATAGGTACGGCAGCCAATGAGAACCAAAATGTTCAGTAAATGAGAGACAATAACTAAGGGAACCCCTGCGAGAATTCCATGAATAATTCATGAACTGTTCATGAACATATTCATGGACAAGTTCATGAATGTGCATGAACAACAAATGAACAATTCAAAAACTTCTCCCAGGGGTCATAATAATGTGACATCACAATCAATTTTCATTTAATTCTAAGACTGCTGATTTGTACCAGCCATAAAATGCACAATAGACAGTGTTTTAGTACAAATACAAAACACAAAAGCCCATTACACAGGTAATGAAACTTGTTAAACACTGTGCTCATTGATTCCCTATGTACAAATTGAATTGTCATTAGAATTCATGACTTGCCAGTTTGCTCTTCAATTTATTTCTTTGACACAATTTTCCATAAGATTTTATATAGTCCATTATGTAAATACATCACTTTTTCTTCATTTTGCTAAGTCATTGTTATTTATTCCATTTTCAAGTAAGTTTGCACCGAAAGTTTGTTAAAACACATGTAGACCTTTGTTTCTGGCGGCCATGTTGACTTTTGCATTATGGGTGTTACCAAGGTCAGCCAACTCTTGTTGATGATCAGTGAGTTCATGAACTCACGAGAGTTCATGAACTGAAATTTTTCAGTTCATGAGTTCATGAACTGAAATTTTTTCTAACACTAAAAAGTATTCACAAAAAATAGTGGGTTAAAATTGTAAAGACAAATTTGTTTTTAAAGTTCATGATTATTGTCAGCTTGTTCATGAACATACCAAAATGTTCATGAACAGAGCAAGAATGATGCCAAAATGTTCATGAACACATCAACATGATCATGAACAGACTTTGGTTTTAGAGGCCCACATGGAAGATTGGGAAACCAAATGTGTAGCCTCGATAAAAAAAGCCTTTACTTACTTACTTACTTACTTACTTACATATTCATGAACTTGAATGTTCATGAATATTTATTCATGAACATTTCTGCCAAGATGATGAACAATTGAAAGATGTTCATGAATATTCATGAACTGTTCATGAAAATTCATGAATTGATGAACATGCTTTCACAGGGGAAGCACTGAAAAAGCTGTTGGTGCCAGCAAAGGCCTGCCGTTCAAGCCGTGGCTCACGCACCCTAGCACACCATTCTCATCATCTTTGCCTACTTTGTAGGGCATTAGTCAGGACACCGGTTGCTGGTCTGCAGTACAAGTTCTGATCTTTTTGGGTCATCCCAAGTCTTCAAATCTTCTGCTGATGCCCGTGCCTTCTTAGCAACCAGCACGCTCCCTCCGAGGGGAAGTGAGAAGAAATTATAATCATTTCACATTGGCACTATTTATTAAAGAGATAAGCATCTTACATGTTCTAAATCCATTGTGGTACCAGACAGAACTGTTTCATTGGTAGATTCCCTTGATGAAAGTTGCTGATAGAGGGCACTTCATTGTAATAAAACATCTAATGTAAATAATATTTTTATGAAAGCCATTATTTTTATCACCCATTGTGTTGTATCAGCTGATTGTGTGAGACATTTAGATATTTAATGATCTTGCCTATCTGTTGACAAGCTTTACTGTTTATCTGACTGTAGGAAAATATTACTGACCTCTTGACTGACATGTTAGGTTGTTGTTTTTCAGCATGTGTGTGTGTGTGTGTTTTACCTACAGTCCCAAGGGATTTACCCTAGGGATGTTGATGAGGTCCAGGGAGGGGGGAGGGGTCAAGTGAATAACGCTGAAGCTGTAGGTGTAATCAGTGGTACAATACAAGTAGTGGATTGTCAAATTGTCATTATACTAACTGTTATCATTAATTAATTTTTACTGAAGTAAATTAAATGATTCCATGACACTCACTGTGTACTTGATATAGCAATTAAAAACACTTATATTGCAACATACACACCTTAAATGGAAGGTTCTTATAAATTTGTGATTATTACTGGGTGCATTTAATAGTTATACACACTGATATTGAGAAATATAATTATAAAATTATAATATATTCCCCAGGGTGATGTCAGTAATTAAATCATAGTGATATAAAATGGTGATGATATATTACTGTTGAATGTGACAAAATCTGCTTTCTGATTGCATAAAAATGTTGTTAATGATGAAGATGGTGTTGATGACCATTATAAAATATTTGTTCATGATGAGAATAAACTGTAAAGATACAATAATGATGATCTGTAATGACCATTGATTGATTATGCTGATAATGACTAGAGTGATAATTGTGGTGAGGATGTAATGATAATGATGATGATGATATAAATTAAATGAAATGGTTGATGACCATGTTGATTTTGATGATGATGATTATTACCATTGATGCTGATGGTGATGATAATGATTGATGAGGTTAATTTAATGATGTTGAAGATGATTGTGTTGTTTTTGTTGTTGTTTGTGATGATGATGGGGCTGGTGATATTAATTTATTAATTAAAATGATGGCTAGCTTGATGATGATGATGATGATAATGATGATGATATAAATTTAATGATAAGATGATGACAGGGTTATTGATGATGATGTTAATGATGGCCATGTTGATGATATGATTATGAAAATTTCATGATCATATTATCAACATGGCCATCATCAACATCATCATCAACAACCTTGTCATCATCTTATCATTAAATTTATATCATTTAATGATAAATTTAAACAGGATAAGAATGATGGCCATGTTGATGATAATGATTGATTTTATTATTATTATGATGATGATGATGATGATGAAACAATTCATGAGGATACTATCCATGTTAATGATGATTGATATTTTGATGATGATGATGGTGAAGCTATTAATGATAATGAGGTAAATGTCTATTTTAACGACGATGATTCTTTAACTCACTGTTGCTGAAAATGACGTTATAATTAAAGGTAGCATAAATAATGTGGAAGATGAGTATCATATAATATAATGAAGTTCTTAATGTACTTGAGTCAAAGTTACAAAGGGATAGCTAATGCACTGAAGCTGATTACTCTGCCATCAGGCTGAGATATTATATGTATAAAATTCTCTTACAATCATTTGATTGTTCATGATAAGAATATTTCTGCTCTGAATAACCCTGGCCAATGATAGTTGTATTACTATTACATTGTTGTTTTATGGGGCGTCCGACTGGCTGAGTGGTTAAGGTCGTAGACTTCAAACCACTTGCCCCTCACCGTTGTGGGTTCTAATCCCTACAGGGACTCTGGATTTTTACATGTGAGGAAACTATCAAGCTAGCTTACGGAATGTCGGTGGTTCTACTCAGGACTGTCTGGACTGCCGGCGTTCGTGCCTGAAATAATGCACGGAAGGGCACCTGAGGTGTTCCTCCACCAGTAAAGCTGGAACGTCGCGATTTGACCTATACTCAGTGTCGACGTGATGTAAAACCCAAAACAAAAACAAAACATTGTTGTTTTTCTTAAAGAGATATTATCACAGAATTACAAATATTCTGCCATACTGATGAACATGTACATCTTGTTATAGATATCACTGGTTAGTTATGCAGGTCAATTTATCTTTTCAATCAGATTGATGAATCAGAGGTTTTCAGTGAAATCAATAGCAGAATGTTTCTCAATGCTAGTAATGTAATGTAAATGATTTAGTAAGATGGGAACAAATTTTCTAAGAGTTTTTCCTCTGGCATTTGATAGATCTAATTGACAAGACAAATTAAGTTTAGCGGAGTATAAGTTTTTCGGCAAATCATGTTACAGCATTATAATGGTTTCAATATAAGGCATAGATTTTTATGTTTCTTGATTCAAAATTGCACCATTTTTGTGTTTAAATATTGAATTCTGCTCAAGCCGGTGCTAGGGGTCGGTGGACTGTAACTTGCACTTTCCAGTAGTACATCCATGAACAGGATCAATTAATTTGAGCCTGCAACATTTCCAGCATTGTCATTTTAGGCGTTCTTTATAGATTCTGTTTTTCTCTATTTAATTTTGTGATTTGTGTTCCACATATGGATCAGTTGGCAGCATAGTAGATTAGGATTGCAGCATGATGATACTGTCTGCAAGGGTCCAAACAGTGTTGCATTTTCTAGGTCCAAGTTGCTCATATGACAATTTTTGTGCCCCCACTATAGCGGGTGGGGGACGATTTAGATTTACCCTTGTCCATCCATCCATCCAGCTCTGTTCTTAGAATTCAACATTAAGAAAACTTGAAAAATGGAGAAAGTTGAAAAAAATTTGAATTAATTTCCTGATTATATAAATAAAGAAGTTAATTTTTAGAACTAATTGTTACTCAATTATAATTTACATTGTGGAAACTAATGCAAATATCTTATTTTCTGAATCATGGATTAAATATTTTACATTTTACAGGATCTCCCTCTCACGATTGTATTGTACTGGCTGCATGCAGTAATGAGTCTATGAGGTTTTTATACTGATGTTGATTGATGAAAAGTGTCTGAGTTCACTGATGATACATTCTTGTTTAACAGCCATCAAACATGCAATCATATACATTGCTTATTAGTGATATATATATATATACTGTATAAGTGGATATTTATGCGTTACAAAAATTTCGCAAATGTCAAAAAGTGGACTTTTAATTTTGCATACTAAAATATTTGCGAAAATATGATTTCTAGAATTTAAAACTGATTTTGTGATATCATTAATTAAGCAAGTACATTGTTAAGAATCATGCCATTATTGTTATCGTTCTATTCAGTTGTTTAATATCAGTTTATTATTTATATAATTGTTCAAAATTATAATTAACATTGCTAGTTTGAAAACATTTGTGATTAAAAATGTTAAGACCAAACTTAAACATTCATTGAGCAATGAGAAATTTTTTTTTTTTAATTAATTAATCTCACTACCTGAACAGTCAAACTTATTCATGTAAGATGCTGTATGAAAACATGTTTTCAAATGATAGAAGAAAGTTTGCCTAAAAAGAAATAATTTTTATGCGATCAAATATTTAATTACATTGCTAATAATTTCAATTTGCAAAAATCGCAAATATTTCCTCGTCACAAAATTAACCACTTATACAGTATATTACACTTAAATACTGTATATGCTTATTGGTTAAAAAAAGATACAACATGATGAAATAATGTCACCAACAAAAGGCAACAATGTATATGATTTAACCTTACATACAATGGATGTTAAAAAGTAAAATGTCAGTGGAATCGAGCAATCTGATTGGATGAAAAAAAAAATGCATCAATGTTAAGGATGACATTCAAAAAAACATGTTTCATTATAGTTATATAACATGTCCGATTGAACTGCTCTGTCATGGTGTTTAACAGTGGATACCTGTATGAATGGCTGTTATGACTGTAAAAACATTAGACTGAGTTGGCCAGTCAGTCTGAACCTGAGAAGCAGTCTGAACCCAGAAGCAGTCTGAACCCAGAAGCAGTCTGAACCCAGAAGCAGTCTGAACCCAGAAGCAGTCTCATGCTGCATAATTATGTACATGTTGTATAATTAATCAAGAATTAACTAGATGAATATAAATTAACAGTTTATTAAACTTGCTAATCTGTATGAAGCTATACACGTCTCCCACACCTGTAAACAAATTCATGCAAAATAGTTGTAACATGAAAGAAACTATTTCACACTCATGCACCCTACACTGTTTGTATCTTCAATCATGATTTTCATGACCATGATTTTTCTTCAGACATTATGTCTTTTCAAGTGTTGCAATCTCATTTATTTTAAGATACTACATAAATACAATTTGCATTGAAGTTTTGTTGAAATTTAAGTTCAGTACACTGTATTTAATTTCATTTGAATTGTCTGTGATGAAGATGTTTTAAGTCTATTAATCTTAAAAAACCATTATGCATAAAAGTTGGTCTCTTGTACTCTCTACTGCCATTTGGTTAAGCCTTAGGTCACGAGAAGCTCTAAATCTACCTTTCCCAAATGTGGGTTAGATTAATTATCAGGTGACCAGGAAGTATATGGATACTTTTAGTAAAACCAGAAAATGGACATAATATACATTTTGGACATTTACAAAGCCAATATGTGATTTGACCAGTGCTTGAACCAAAAACAGGTTAACCTTGCAATGCACCAGTATAAGACTAGAGGCAGGCCAGCTTGGGCATACATACTGTCTGACCAGGCTCTATATTTTTGGCTGACCAACATTAAATTTTTCTCTTGTTGTCCCAACAATTGATAGTGGATGGTCCCAAAATTGTAAAAGGGACTGTCCATTCAAGAAATTCAGCTGGTAAATTTAAGTTAGATCCCACCAAAACCAAGATCGAAACTTATATATTTTCTCCTTTGTTTAATTATGATCTTATAATTAATAGTAGATAAAAAGTCAATGTCTAAAATGAGAGTGAAATTAAAATAAGGAAAGATGCTGAGAAAATTTTTCTTGACATTTCTAGGAAACAATTGTTTGATTATTTTCAGCACACCATGCAAAATCGCAGATTCGGTAATTTGAAGCATTTTTTCGGTTTATGTTTTTATCTATTTGCTATGGAAATTACTATAGGGAATCAATACAGTGGTTCTTTCCTCCAAGAAAATACAATGCTTGTTTGAATTATGAATTAATATGTCATTTATTATTGCAGTAGAATGGTTTCCTCTCTAGGAAATTGTAGACTTTATTTACATTTGCCTGGTCATTTCTATGATCATGATATTGAACTTTTTTTCATGAGTAACTTCTTTGTAAAATATCATTCAATTGAAGATTGCATTAATCCTGTAATTTTGTGATTATTGCAAAAATATTTATTGAAGGACAATCTCAAATCCTGGGGAATTTACTTAAACTTGTATAAATTAAAAGAGTTGCCAATTTAATAAAAAAGAGTTGCCAGTAACTTAAAGTTAATTAACCAAGTGCCAAGCCTGCTCTTAAAAGGTGCTGAGAGAAATTTCTGCATAATGAAACAGAAAGATAATCTTTCAAGTAGTCAATTGTTTTAAGTGTCTTATTTGTTTATATTTTCAGGTAAAGAGAAGGGGTCAGTAAGTAGAATAAAGAAACTCAAAAGAAGAATCTCAGCCAGTTTTGGACGACTTTGTAAGTTAAAATTATGAGAATTTCAAATGAACTTTTATTTTATGGACACTCAACCTGACCATTAGAACAGGGTGACAATTATGATGAATAGAATACATCCAGGGATACAAACAAACTTATAGTTAAAGCTTTGAAAATAAGAGCAACAGGTTGACTAATCTGTTGTGACGATAGTGCACTGTGAAGCTTTAACGGTAAAAGTTTCTTGTACTGGGGGGATAAGCCTGTTTGTAGTGGGGGGATAAGCTAATTGAAAAAACCCATATTTTGCTGGGTTCCAGATAACATCTATTGCCTTTAGTTTAATATTGCTAGTCCATGTGCCTGCAAGCCACTGGAGAAGCCTTGAAGCCTCTACACTGTTTGACTTATTAATTCATACTATGTATGTATGTAGTCTATGCTTAATAAGGGTCCATCCGCCCGTAAGAGCACAAAATGCAGCTTTTGCTGTCAAGTACGGACCCCGGACATGTCACCAGTCATGCCCTTAAAGAGTTAATTTTGAAGCACAAGGTGGTGATAATTTACCTTCATGCAATTTCTACAGAGTATTAGCCAAAGATATGAATTTTGAGCCAAAAGTAGGTCACTCTACGCGGTCAATGAGAACCTAAATGTACAGTAACCTGTGACGTTATGAAAGGGTAGCCCTGAAAAGGGCTGTTGGTGCCAGCAAAAGGCCTGCCATTCAAGCCGTTTAACCGTGCTAAGGGCTCACGCACCTAAGCACACCATCCTCGTCAACCCAAGCGCTTACTTTGTAGGGCCACTCCATATGGATGAATTGCTCTGAGGGCCAATTTACTTAATATGGACAAAAATCTTTTATCACTATAGAATTGAGTCAATAAAAAAAACAAAACAGTTATATTTATTCCAGAAAAAACTCAGTGAAAACCAGTATTAACTGTATTACAAGTATGAAAATCAGAATTGCGGCTTTTAATGAGATGTTATTGAGTGATGTCATTCTGAGTGATGTAATATTTCTTCATCTTGCAATTTTTTGAGTACAGGTAAATCGTATGATGTGGTTAGGTTAAACAATTAAAACTTTCCATCATGTATTACATTGATCAGTGTTTATAGAATTGTGATTAATGAATATTTATTCTGAAAAAAATTTCATGTTAAAATAGTAACTTTCACCATCACATATGTAAACCCCTTAAGAGAATAAAAATTTTCAGGTAAGTTATAATATTTAATTATATACAGTATTATAATTTCCGACAGATCTTAAGCTGCCTTAATTAATTGCCACTATTGTTTATTATATATTATCAACAAAGATAATACTATAGTGTTCACAGGAAATGACCAGATCAGACCACTTCAATTCTATCTTTCTTTTGTTTTGTTAATGGTCATATGTTGTATATTTCTAGTGGACATTAAAGGCCCATTATGCATCAGAAATGCTTCTTTTTTCATTTCTTAAAATTGAGCTTTGTTAATTATTAATGTGTACTTTTCTAGTATCCAAAAAGTTACCAAAACCATGTTTTCATTTGTTGCTTTTTGGCAAAATTTTAGTAAAGTTAATAGTGAATAAGTATTTTGTATTTAAATCAAAATACTAGTTTGTTTACATTGAATTTGCTACCTTTAAGACACATAACTTCATGTTCAGCGCTAACTTTCTTCAGTTGTTATAAACATCTAACATGTTCTGAATCCATTATTCAAACACAATTAAACAGTCATGCTTGACATTGCTAAAAAAAATTAAATAAATATTGATTTCTGAGGCATAATGTGCCTTTAAGTTGCTGTGATCAACTTACAACTCTGGTATAATGTCCAGATACTGAAGTACATGTACTAGAAAGTAGGATTTAATTATCCCATTTGTTATATGAGACTGGCTTTGATTACTCTATTGTTTATATTGGCCTGTGCTTAAAACGTAAACAAGGAACTGGGAAGTGGTCTGAGGAAATTCAAGTTTTGCCTACTTTATTTACCTACTTTATTCGCCTACTAAATATTTCTAACAGTGTTTTTGACCTCTTCCTTCAAGAGCAGTAACTCCATGGCATTGCTGTCTATCAGCTGCATTTTCTTGATTTACTTATCATAACAAATTGACAAATTTATTATGAGGAAATGCTTAGCTTAATCACTTGCTTCCTTGTGTAGTGTTTGCCAAGTAGGGATTGCTAATTTTGAAGGTCATGATCATTTAAATCTTGATGAATAAGATTGTCTTTAATTTTTTTTTCTGCTTTAGATATTTATATTGAAAGCTCCTGAAGACTAAAGACATCATGGTTCATAACAGTAGTCATTTTGAGACAATTTAAAGATACTCAGTTTATAATTTGGCAATAACAGTATAAATATGCTGGCAGTGGCCTTAAATAAATGACTGAATTGTTAAGGTTGTTGACTCCTCCCTCACTTATAATACTGTGGGTTTGAATCCAATACCATAAGAATATGAAATTTTTACATACATGTAAAATTTAAGTTATAATTTACTAATCTTTATATTAATTGGATGTCGGATTATACTTTATATAATGTTGAAATTATTGCGCACTCTGGATCTTCTACCATAATAATTCAAGCTTTAAAATTAAATAAAAAAAAAGGGAAAGTTGCAACATGCCAGGTTAAATAGGTATGACTTTGCACCCAACCAGAGAAAGAAAAAAAAACATAACTTAAAGAAATAATTAAATTTAAACTGAAATGTTCATTTTTATCAATTTCATCATATAAAATAATATGTGGTGTCTGATTATTAATGTTTGATCCAGGGATGTCATTTAAGGAGGCTAAAATAACTGTCTTAAAATCATAAATTATAAATGTATTTTGGGCGGTCTTAATATAAATATTGTAAACACTCTTTGTGAGTATTTGATAAATCCAAAAATGACTACCTCAAATTCAAAACAGATTTTTTTCGCGCGTCACTGACACATTGTCAGAAATTTTTTATCAACAAATCTGGACTAAATATATCAAACATTTAATTTGAATCAACAATTGTCAGTCACCTCTGATTTTGAAAGTTAAGTGCATATTTTAGCAGCAGAAGATACAAATAGCCGTGTCATGACAAAACCAACATAATGGGTTTGCGACCAGCATGGATCCAGACCAGCCTGCGCAGTTTCTATACTGGTTATAGAGTTTGTAAGCGAACATCATGGATCCTGATCAGACTGCGCGGATGCGCAGGATGGTCTGGATCCATGCTGGTCGCAAACCCATTTTGTTGGTTTTGTCGTGCCACTGCTCAAAATTTAATAGCCTTCACCAAGTTGGTGTCAATTTATATCAATAGAATTAATGTGAAACTTATTAAATACTCTTACGTCATACGAAACTTTCTATCAATGTACTCAGTCTGCCTTGAATGACAAGTTTTCCTTTTATCTTTTTAACATTAAGATAATTATCTTGTGTAACTTGTTTTATCAATTGCAACACTGCCTTAAATATTCTTAATACTTGATTAGAGTTACAGTACTTTGGTGTCGATTTAGATGTCACTAATATCTTGAATAAACCTCAACTTAATTTAGTTGTATTGAAAATAAACTTTTTTAGTTTTTGTGGTTGTGTTTTGTCGGTTTCGGTAAAACATAATTTGTTTTACTTGTGGTTGACAAAAGTTTGGATTATGTCATAAATTTTAAAGTAATTGCTGTTATTCGATCTGTTTTTGCACTTTTACCTCATAATGTAAAATGGAGCAGAAAGTCGTCGAATTTTACAAAGATTGAATTTTGGTACAGATGTTACCATAATTTGTGTACTTGATGCATGATAATAAGTTATAATCATGAAGAAATTAAAGGAACTCCACGAAGGTCCAAAAGGCTTAACACATAAATTTTTGTGAAATATATAAACTGTTGTTTTTTTTGTCATCTGCTACTAATTACTTTGTTTACCAGTATTATCTTCCTGAAATCAAGATGGCTGCGCCCGTGGTACATTCTGAATGCTTTGGACTTCTTGTTGAAGTTTAATAACATCATGTCTCAACAAACATATAATTGAGCCGCGTCATGACAAAACCAACATAATGCGTTTGTGACCAGCATGGATCCAGACCTGGGCCTGCGCAATTCTACGCAGTCTGATCAGGATCCATGCTGTTCGCTTCAACAATCCCTATTACAAGTAGAGAAACTGAAAGCAAAAAAACCTTCGTGTTGTCTCTTTAAAGCCATGACAGCCATTTGGGCATAAATGTCACATTTCCCTGCTGACTTACATGCAGTCAATTCCCAAGACTTGTCTTTTCATAAAAATCGAAGAAAAGGAAACTCAAGGTTAAACACAAAGCAATGAAGATAAGTATTACACTTATTGAATTAGTTACAAATAAATGTCAGACCGTTTCTTATACATTTAATCTTCAAGAAAAAATGGAAGTTCTTTGCATGCATTACAAATAGATTAAACAGAACTTAGAACTAAATGAAGGGTAAAACACAAAAAAAGAAGAATGATGTTTTTTGAAGAAACTGGTTATCTAAATTAAAGATTCAAGGAAGGATTGACAAGATTTTGTGGGGTTTTTTTTGCTCAAATTATTAATCAAAAGAATCTGTGGTGTGTTTCTCTAGATTATTATAAGTTTGGAACGCTACTTTATTTAAGCCAGATGCATTATTCATCCACGTAAATTATAATCCCAAATGAATCAAATGATGAGAATAAATTTCTAGGATACACATAAATGAACACTTTGGAATTTAAGTTTGATGTTGTTGTCTTCAAATATAAAATTTTTGAAGGTTTTTATGATGATCACGTTTTATATCCACTTTTCATCAAATTTGATGAAGACATTATTTTTCATTCATCTTAGGTATTTTTGACAACATTACAGTTTCATTAGAACAGAATTAATTGGTTAAAATAATTGACATCATAAATCAAAGAACAGAATGATAACTAATACCTGCACTCCAGTTAAGGCACTTAGAGCATGCATATGGGTATACAATAATATTTAACTCTGACACTTAGAAGTCTTTTTCAATAGAAAGGTCTCCAGACTGATAATACAATGGTCATACATAATATTTATATCTGTATTTTTTGTCAAGAGTACATTATAACTTGGAATCTGTCATAGACTTTTACTGATCAGACTTAATTATGATGGTATTTTGAATATTCAAAAACTTTCTCTAATACACACAGAGAATTTCTAAAGACAGCTCTTACAATTACAGTAAAGAAGGGAAACCTGGGAAGATGGATGTTAATATACCAAATTGACTGTAACCGTTGAGCTCATGCAGGTGATTTTCATACAAAATCCTGAGGCTTTCAGGTTAATGTCAAGTTGAATAACACATTCTGAGGTGTGTTATACCTCTGTTTATAATTAAAACATCTACAGCCATTATAAGAAGTTGTTTTTGTACTGAATTTAAACATCAATAACAATTACGTCCTGTGAAATTTGATGCCATCAACTGAACTGAGTAGTAACTTATAAGGAAGCAATTATTCTGCAAAAGCAATAAACTACAAAATGTATTAGCATAAACATTATGAAAGTAACATTATTTAGAATGTTCTGAGTTTTAAAATTAAATGCCACCAATATCTTAGTTTATAGAGTCATTTAATTTAGTCCTCAGAGATTCCTTACAAAAGCTAACCAAACCACAACAGGCAAAATCGTATTACCAGTAGTTAAAATTATAATATTATACCAGTAGTATAAGTGCAATATTATAATATAAAGCAGAGAGAACAAGCCTACTGAAAAATTGACTGGGAATCCCACTGGGATGAGTGTGGGATCCCAGTGGAATTTCAATTGGGATCCCACCCTTATCCCAGTGGGATCTGACCAAATTTCCCAGTGGGATCCAACCCTCAACCCAGTGGGATCCCAGTACTATCACAGTGGGACCCCAGTGGGATCCCAATACTATCCCAGTGGGATTCTGACCAAATTTCCCATTGGGATCCTACCCTCATCCCAGTGGGATCCCAACACTATCCCAGTGGGATCCTGACCAAATTTCCCAGTGGGATCCCAACACTATCCTAGTGGGATACATGTCCAAGTAAAGCACAGATATACAGAAAAGAATAAACTGCAAAACTGATTTGGGGATCAACATCTCTTTCTACCTATTTATGTAAGATTGTTGAGAAAGCTTTTGTCACCTTACATTAATTTACTCTTGATGATGCATCCTGGGGTTCTGACCCGTATCACCTGTCATATATATTATGACAGTTTTAGTGATTGTCGAAGCCCAGCCAAATTTCAAAGCTGACTGCTCGAATCTGGAAGAAAAGATTGGCCACCTAGTTGATTTGGATGAAGTTGTTCCATGTGTCTAACTTTGCCTATGTATTCAAGTGAAAGCAACCGCCACAGAAAATTCAAATGACAGAATTTTATCATTGCCACAATTTGTCTGGCAAGTAGTCAGCATAAAATATCAGCATTTATTTCATTATATGACTGATACTGGATAGCAGCACCGTTCCCAACAGAAAATAGACAATTTCCCAATTCTTGACTGATAAATTCCCAAAATATCACTGAAATTTCTTCAAAAATCAGCAAATTTAAAGGTAAAAAAAAACAGTAGTGCACATGCTTTCATATTGATAAGTGATAGACGATATAACCAAGTATAACCACATGGGTGATTATTCGTACCCAGTTCATTTCGTACTTTTAGTGTTTCACACCTAAACATTATCTGTACAATTGTTATCAATTTTTTTCAACCTCCAGTAGCAAAAAAAAAAATCATTAAAGTTAATAATATATGGTTTTAAAGTGTATATTATGCATAATTTTCTTATCTCCCTGGATAAAAGAAATTTCCAATGAATATTTTGCAAATGCACCTATTTCCGGATAATCAAAATTTCGGACATTATCAACTATGACAGAGATTCTTGGACCATGTACATATTTTAGGACCAGAATAATCAAATGATTTCCTTTAACCTTATAGGAGGGACAATTCATGAACCCTGTGTGATTCTTAAGAAGCTCATCAATTTCTGATGTTAATCTAATTGAATAAGGATGGGATCCCACTGGGAAATCTAAGTGGGATTAATATGCCATTTTCACTGGGATCCCGGTCAGCCAGACCCCCCCCCCCCCCCCCCCCCCCCCCCCCCCCGTACCATTATCCCACCGGGATTAATTTACATCCCGCTTAAATGATGATATCCCACTGGGATTTGATCATCCCACCGGGATCCCAGTGGGATCCAGTTTGATTTTCTGTAGGGAAGGTTATGAATAAAGCTTTAGATAAAGCTGTAAGTGGCAACAGAATAAAAAAAAAGTTAGTATAAAGCACTGGCTACTAGATAAGCATGCTGTGGCAACAAGATAAGTATAAACAGATGCAAACAGAAAACTAAAAAAGTAAATGCAACAAGACTTTAATAAATATGTGGAGCATAAGGCAACATTATCAGAGGTCAAAGAAAACTAAAAAAGTAAATGCAACAAGACTTTAATAAATATGTGGAGCATAAGGCAACATTATCAGAGGTCAAAGAAAACTAAAAAAGTAAATGCAACAAGACTTTAATAAATATGTGGAGCATGGAGCATAAGGCAACATTATCAGAGGTCAAAGAAGTGGCAACAAGATTTGAATTAAGCTATGACAACAAGATTCAGGGTAAGACAATGACTATTTAAATAATGCTGTACGTGGCAACAAGGTGAAGAAACCGGCTGTGGCAGCAACCTTTAGGGGGCGTGAGGGATGTTGCACTTATTCATTATCCCTCATGTACATGAGACTCAATCAAACCGAGTTTCCAATCTTATATAATTTTGTTGTGATTAATGCTTCCGAGGGATCACTTTGTTTCCAGATTTTTATACTTCACAACAGCAGGTGTCAAGTGCCGTGTGGCAGCTGTAATAAGTTGCCCTGTACTTCACTTCAGTGTTGTTATATTTTTCTGGTCCTTCGGGATCATTGATGCCAGCACTATTAAGTGTTGAGAATTGAGTACCGCTCAAGCCGGTGCTAGGGGGCTTGAGGGATGTTGCACTTATTCATTATCCCACATGTACAGACTCAATCAAACCGAGTCTGCAATTCTTATATAATTTTGTTGTGATTTATGCTTCCGAGGGATCACTTTGTTTCCAGATTTTTATATAAAGTACACAGGCAAAAAGATTGGAAAGCTGTTGCAACAAGATAAGTATATTTTACTATGATAAAGCAGATTATCATGCAACAAGGTTGGTAAAAAAAAATTGGCAATACAAAGAGGTGAAACATTAATTAGCATGCCAACTATAAAATGTTTTAGCATAAGATGCTGATTTTATGTTTAACCTAACACAAAATGGTATTTGTACTGATTTAAAACAGTGTTAAAATTCCCTGCCTGGCAAGACTGTGTAAAGAGAAAATGACTATCTTCTAAAGTATCTTAAATGGGATTTTAATTGGTTCATTATGTCTAACACATGTTTGTATCATGTAAAGAATAGTTTTGTTGTTGAATAGCCTGGGTCAAATTGTATGTTTTAAGTTGTCCATGTGTTATCATGATTTACAAGATAAACCTTTTTTTGTTCAGTTACAATGTCAGCTCTTGTCTTATATATTTTACAGGCTTCTACAAAGTGTTAGTTGGTCTGTGACAAGATATTTGTGTATGTTGTTCTATTTTCTGTTTTATCATTTTATGGCTAGACTCCTTATTAATAAACTCATTTGAAAAATCTGTTGCAAAGTTTAAGTTGGTTCATTTAGGATATAATGTCAATATTTGATGCTCCTTTAATTTTTTGTATGTAATATAAGAAAGAGAAAAATGTGTTTTGAGCTTAGGGTCTGGCAGTCCTCTATATGATATGTCCAACTCTTTCTTTAAAACCCTGCCAGATGGGGGATGAGGGGGGATGAATATAGGGTTAACGCACGTTTTTCCGTGTTATAACGTCTGCAGAGTCCCGAGGAACGGTTGGTGCCCGAGCCCTGTAGGGCGAGGGCTCCAACAGTTCCGAGGGACTCTGCAGACTTTATAACACGAAATAAACGTGCGTTGACGCTATTATAGCATTAAATTTTCAAACAGATTCGTGATGTATAGTTTATACAAAACACAATTACATAAAATTCTTGTGCTTGGACGGTATTTATCCAATTCTATGTTTTACGTATGCGTTTCATTTTTCCAGGGCCAACAACTTGGAAAAGTCTCGGAACCGAACGAAATTTTGAATTTAATTGATTTAACAAAGCTTGGCCTTTGGAGATTTATTATCTCAAGAAAAAAACGTTACATTACTCTACCCTCTACCCAAGACAAAACATGACCCTCAGAAATTCTTAGAATGATTTCAGATTGACGGAAGAAAAAAGATCAGTGACATCAGAATCGTTTTTTTTTTTTCAGGCAAACAAGTTTATAAAAAAAATCAGGCACTAAGCATTATTCTCTCAAAGAAATATAAAGAGCATTTATCATCATTAACATAAATAAAAAATATTTTCTCATATTAATTTTGTGTTATCTAGTTTTGTAAGTTAATCGGAGTGTTAAACTGAATGACAGGTAGATTCTACTCACTACTGTATTTGTTTACATTGACAACTGGCCGTTTCTTAGAAAGGGCGACAACCAAGATTAGCACCGATGTCTATACGCCGTTTTTCTGGCATAGTTACTTGAATATGCGACTGAGGCCCTCGAATCAATAGATCTAAATTTCTATATAACAAGAGAGCATGACTCTTCGGCAAAGAGGCCAAATCGTCATTTTTAGCTCGACTTTTTTTTTTGAAAAAAAAATAGAGGTATTGCTACAGTCAGGTCGGCGTTGCCGTTGCCGTTGCCGTCCGAAAACTTGTACCTGGATCATAACTTTTTTATTTCTTTGTGTATTGTCTTCATACTTGGCCACAACAACCCTTGGGACAAGACCTTTCAGTAGACCACACTAACCTTGACCTTCATCCATAAATGACCTTGACCTTCAAGGTTAAAAGTCCAATTTTTGCTTGTTCATGCTGTTATTGGCTGTAACTTTGTTATTTTGAATGGATTGTCTTCAAACTTGAACATAATAATCTTTAAGGATATCCCTTAAAAATAACCAGCCAGACCTTGACCTTCACTCATAAATGACCTTGACTTTGAAGGTCAAATTATTGAAATTTTCATTTTTTTTGGCTTTTATTGGCTGTAAGTTTGTTATTTTTGAATGGATTGTCCTGAAACTTGAACATAATAATCTTCAAAGATTACTGTTAAAGATATACTGAAAGACCTTGACCTTCACACATTAATGACATTGTGTCTTTGAAGGTCAAATTATTGAAATTTTCATTGTTTTGGCGGACTGACTGTAACTTTGCTATTATTGAAGGGATCAACTTCATATTATAAGAGAACATTCTTAAGGACCAGACCTTGTTGTTTATCAAACCCAACTTTGCTTGGGCTCTTAAATGACCTTGACCTTGAAGGTTAAATTACTGAATTTTCTCAGATTTGTGCATTAAATGACCATATTTAAATATTTATTGGTGTGTGTGTGTCATATATATATATATTTACAACAACAACAACAATAACTAAAATTGTGTCATTGTTTCTATTTATAGAATTGCGTCATTGTTTCTATTTATAGAATTGCGTCATTGTTTCTATTTACAGAAATTGGGTCATTGTTTTCTTTTATAGAAATGCGTCATTGTTTCTATTTTTAGAGATTGCATCATTTTTTCTATTTTTAGAAATTGCGTCATAATTTCTATTTTTAGAAATTGCATCATTTTTTCTATTTTTAGATATTGCGTCATAATTTCTATTTTTAGTATTTTTAGAGATTGCATCATTTTTTCTATTTTTAGAAATTGTGTCATAATTTCTATTTTTTAGAAATTGCGTCATTGTTGCTATTTAGAGAAATTGCGTCATTGTTTCTAATTTTAAAGATTGTGTCATTTTTTTCTATTTTTAGAAATTGTGTCATAATTTCTATTTTTAGAAATTGCGTCATTGGTGCTATTTTTAGATATTTGCGTCATTTTTTCTATTTTTAGAAATTGCGTCATAATTTCTATTTTTAGTATTTTTAGTGATTGCATCATTTTTTCTATTTTTAGAAACTGCATCATTGGTGCTATTTTTAGAAATTTGCGTCATTGTTTGCTATTTTTTAGAAAATGCGTCATTGTTTCTAATTTAAGAGATTGTGTCATTTTTTCTATTTTTAGAAATTGCGTCATAATTTCCATTTTTAGAAATTGCGTCATAATTTCTATTTTTAGAAATTGCGTCATTTTTTCTATTATAAGAAATTGCGTCTATTTTTTCTATTTTTAGAAATTGCGTCATAATTTCTATTATTTTTAGAAATTGCGTCATTTTTTCTATTTTTAGAAATTGCGTCATAATTTCTATTTTTAGAAATTGCATCATTGGTGCTATTTTTAGAAATTGTATCATTGTTGCTATATTTTTAGAAAATGTGTCATTGTTTCTAAATTTAGAGATTGTGTCATTTTTTCTATATTTAGAAATTGCGTAATAATTTCTATTTTTAGAAATTGCGTCATAATTTCTATTTTTAGAAATTGCGTCATTGGTGCTATTTTTTAGAAATTGCGTCATTTTTTCTATTTTTAGAAAATTGCGTCATAATTTTTATTTTTAGAAATTGCGTCATAATTTCTATTTTTAGAAATTGCGTCATTGGTGCTATTTTTAAAATTTTTGCGTCATTTTTTCTACTTTTAGAAATTGCGTCATAATTTCTATTTTTAGATATTGCGTCATAATTTCTATTTTTAGTATTTTTAGAAATTGCGTCATTTTTTTTTTCTTTTTTTAGAAATGCTTCCTTTTTTCTATTTTTAGAAATTGTGTCAATTTTTCTATTTTTTGAAAATTGCATCATTGTTGCTATTTTTAGAAATTGCATCACTTTTTTATTTTTAGAAATTATGTCATTTTTTGTATTTTTTAGAAATTGCGTCATTTTTTCTATATTGAGAATTGCGTCATGTTGCTATTTTTAAGAAATTGCGTACTGTTGCTATTTTTAGAAATATGCTTAATGTTTCTATTCATATATATACAAAATATATAAAGAAAACTAATGTGACAAGACAGACCAACTAAATTTATATAAAGGAAACGTTAATATATGTACAAACCTTTCTATGTTTGCGTTTAGAAAAAGTAAAAAGTCGAGCGTTGCCCCCGCCCGGCGGTGGCTCTTGTTTGTTTGTTTGTTTACTTGGCCCTGTATGTATTGCGCATAGGTGAAACCGGGCTATAACAAGAGCGCGTGACTATGTTAACGCATGGTTTTGGCCCCGTTATAACATGGGCAAAAGAGGGGAAAATAGCCGATTTTATGCTATAATTCTCATTATAGGCTTATTTATACTTGGGGATCATAATACGCCACTTTTCATGGAATGTCACAAGAGTGTCACAGTGAGGGTTCCATTATACTCACCGTACCAACAGTGATCGCAGTTCTGCGGAAGTTTCTAAATTAAAAATTTCACCATTTTCATGTTAAAATGATGAATTATGCTTAAGCAGGTGCTAGGGGGCGTAGATGGTAACTTTTGCATTCCAGTGCTCATAATCCATGATGGGATTTAAATTTTGTCATTTGGGTGTTTTTAGGGGGTCTGTTTTTCTCTATTTTATGATTTCATTAGGATGATGCTCCTTGGACTTTTTATTTAAGACTACATAAGAATGTAATTTTGTTTTTGTTAGAGGTGTCCAGGGTCAGTTAGGTCAGTGTTGGCTTTCAGGGTGGGGAAGGGGGTGATTTAATTGATGATATTGGGGGTCTGATACCTTAGGCTTTTTTAAAGCTCATATGTTGTATATTTGATACAGATAAATATTATTGTTATTCATTGAGTGTCTTGTCTTGAGATGTCTATTGAGATGTTAGACAAGATGAACGTTTGACCAGATTAATAGTCTAGATAATATCTTTACCAGAAGTGTTGTCAAATTTCCAAATATTGGACCACCTCTTGATAATAAACAAAAACCTTTATTATACACTCAATAAGATTTATTCCATTCCCCTTTGATGTAAAACATTGATTGTCAATAAAAGCAAATACTGCAGTCTCAAAGAGACTGTATTATCTGAACATTTAATCAAGTTGATCAGTATGAATATTATTATATGTTGGTCTTGGAATAAAATGTTGGTCTTGGATATATAAATTTATACCCTGCCTTTCATATAGATAAAGTTCTGAAACAAAAAAATGCCTTTGATATTCATACAAGATGATAATGCTGATTTGTGCAAATTTTGAAAATGACCTTGCAAGTTTGTTAAAACTAATTAATCATTTTTTGAAGGTTTGTTGGAAATATCAAGGACACAGTAAATTTGTATTTGTTGGAAATGTCATTTAATGAGGACACAGTAAAATTATATTTGTAAGAAATGTCAAGGACACAGTTAATTTGCTTTCATTGAAATGTGAAGGACACAGTAAATTTTCAGTTGTTGGAAATGTCAAGGACACAGTAAATTTTCAGTTGCTGGAAATGTCAAGGACACAGTAAATTTGTATTTGTTGGAAATGTCAAGGTGCAGTAAAATTATTTTTGTTGGAAATGTCAAGGACACAGTTAATTTGTATAAATTTTGTTAGAAATGTCAAAGACACAGTAAATTTGTATCTGTTAGAAATGTCAAGGACACGGTTAATTTGTATTTGTGGGAAATGTCAAGGACACAGTAAATTTGTATCTGTTAGAAATGTCAAGGTCACAGTTTATTTGCATTCATTGGAAATGTCAAGGACACAGTAAATTTGTATTTGTGGGAAATGTCAAGGACACAGTAAATTTGTATCTGTTAGAAATGTCAAGGTCACAGTTTATTTGCATTCATTGGAAATGTCAAGGAAACAGTAAATTTGTATTTGTGGGAAATGTCAAGGACACAGTTATTTTGCATTCATTGAAAATGTCAATAGCACAGTAAATTTGTATTTCAGAAATTTTATAGAAAATGTCATGGCCATAATTATTGAAGGAATATATACAAAATTAGTAAATTCTAATTTCAACAGTTTGAAACATCAAGGACACTTGTCATTTATATAAGATGTCAAGGACACATTGTAAATTTGTCATAAATTTGATTGGAAATGTTGTGGAATTTTGTAAATTTGGTTTTGAAATTCAGATGGCAACAAACTTGACAGAGTAAAATGACTGTTAAAATATTATAGTAATGAGACAGTTAAAATGTTCTTGGAAATGTGGCAACAGACTGAATGCTTGATTGTTTAATAAACTGTGACTAATGATGCAATAAAACTGTTCTTAGAAATGTTGACTACCCACTAAATGTGTTTTCAGAAAAGTCATTTGGAATTAATTATCATATAAGACAATTTGAGTTTCCAAGGTTACACTTTCATTTCCACCAGAAAAAAACTTAAATGTTTTACATAATTGATGTTACTAAAAATAGCTGCTTTGACGGGACAAATTTAAAACTTTTAAACTTCAAAAGAATAGAGAGATTGATTAAGCTTTTGGAGTCATGCATACTTTTTCAGACTCATACTTAATAGACCTAATTGAAAGTCAAAGATTTACTTTCATAAAAATATTTGCATGCACTTGCCTTGATATCAGATAAATAAAGTTTACACAGTCAAAAAACCTACTAATCTGTTGATGTTGCCCAATCTTTATTTGATTTGACAAAAATTCCAAATGTTTGTGATAGTGGTGTCTTGCCATCAATAACCGAGTCTCGCCTTCATTAAGTCAGTGTTGACTTCTTATTGTACCCTTGCCACCCAGTGGGAACCCCATACCTTTGTTTCCAAATGTTTTCGTAATTTATTTCCATTTGAACATGCTACAGTGTTGAAAGACAGTTGATAACATTTGGCACTGGTTTAAGGTAGTTGGATATCCCTTGATAGAAAAGTTTAACAGTCACTCACTCAAGGAGTTAATTAATATAGGAATAAGACAAAAACATCATGCATGCTTGCCAACCTGTATAAAAACAATGTTGGTGGGGTTTTATGTTGCACCAACACAGTGTAGTTCATATAGCAACTTTCAAATTTTACTGACTGAGGATGACCTCAGGTGGCCCTCTGTGCATTATTTCAGGGGGGGGGGGGGGGGGTAGTCCACCTCATCTGCAAGAAATTTTTGGACATGTGACAAGCTAAAAGTAGCCTCAGGTCAATCTTAGGGTAACTAGTAACCCGACGCTGAAAAGCCTTTTACTCTATCCCAATTCATTGAGAAGTTGCAGCACTTTGAAATCTGAGTTTTGATGGATTGCAAATAAGTGATTTTGGGCAATTTTGAGACATCCCCCATTGCCATGATAACAGGAAATTTACGATTGAGTAGCTGTTATAGAGACTATGGTTAAGTCAACATTTGTGCCAAATTTCATCAGTATTGAAGCATTTTTGATAGTTTCATAGCAGTTTGAACTTGTAACAGGAGGCTTTTCGATGAGCCATTTTTCACAATGTGGGGTAATAGGTTATATGGAACTATTGATTTAAACCCATAAGCTAGCTCTTGCTTGCATAGCTGAAACCTACATCGGTGAAAGGCAATTTGTTAAAAGTCTACAGCATAAACCACTCTGCCTGGGACAACCCTTCACTTCTATAAAATATTGTGAGCAGCTATCACATACTGAACTTTTTGTTGGTGAGCATTGACACAACAACACTTGGTTAACTCGTGTTGTGTTCAACCTCATACCCATCTAGAACCATTTTAAAAAATTGCTAAGAAAGGAAGAAAAGGCTATAAAAAACCTTTTCGACAATTTTTAAAACCCTGATCTTTACATTCTGCTTATATTTTTTAAATTTAAAAATTTCAAGACCGTAAATCAAACTGTATTCCCCCAAAATTCTTAAAAAATACAGTGTTTTACTTATGAAAATTTAAAGAAAAAAAATTGCCTGTTATATATACAATTAAGAAGGGCTATTTTTTGAAAATCTTAGTGATTTCATTGGTTGGAAAATGATGTTGAAACACTTTGTCATCATAATTCATGTGTGTCTCAAATAACTGTGCTATAGCATAGATTGATCTTTTTTACTCTTAGGTTATATATTATAACTTACAGGGTTTCCGGTAACCTTAAAAACTTGAAAATTTTCTGGCATAACTGCATAAATATGTTTCTCTTCAAAATATTATAAGAGCTTATTTTCACATGAGGAAATCTCATTACAATTTAGAATACCATGAGGATGCTTAAAATAAGAGAATTTGTGAAATTTAGGATTTTGTCATTAGAAAAGTGAATAAAAACACTTTAAGGATTAACAGATGATACTTGATTATTAGGATTTTGTAAGTACAACTTTTGTCAAAATCTCATTGGATTAGATAAAATTTTATATTAATAAGTACCGTAAATCTAGAGTTATCTCTTCCTGTTCTAAGGGCTACACAGCAGCTGTTGATGTAGTGTCAGGTTTTAAGTTGTCTTCCCTGCTCTGTATATAAACTGCCAACCAGTTTCTTCTATCAGTTGATCACAAGCCTGTTGTTATTACTGGATATAATTGTCTGAGAGCTTTAAACACTGCAATAAACAAGTATTTTTTTGTATAATGGAAATCATTATGTTGTTGTGAGAAATTTTGTCGAGTAATACAGGCTAAGGTAATACATCCATTATAATTTGAGATTTTCAAAGATCACTGACATATTAGGGAGCTAAATTCACTGACATATTGAAGGAGCTAAATTCACTGACGTGAGGGCGCTAAATTCACTGACATAAGGGAGCTAAATTCACCAACATAAAGGAGCTAAATTCACTGACGTAAGGGAGCTAAATTCACTGACATAAGGGAGCTAAATTCACCGACATAAGGGAGCTAAATTCACTGACATATTGAAGGAGCTAAATTCACTGACGTAAGGGAGCTAAATTCACTGACATAAGGGAGCTAAATTCACCGACATAAGGGAGCTAAATTCACTGACATAAGAGGGCTAAATTCACTGACGTAAGGGCGCTAAATTCACTGACATAAGGGAGCTAAATTAATCGACATAAGAGGGCTAAATCCACTGACGTAAGGGAGCTTAATTCACCGACATAAGGGAGCTTAATTCACCGACATAAGGGAGCTTAATTCACCGACATAAGGGAGCTAAATTCACTGACATAAGAGGGCTTAAAATCCACTGAAATAAAAAAGCTAAATTCACTGACGTAAGGGAGCTAAATTCACCGACATAAAGGAGCTAAATTCAATGAAATAAAAAAGCTAAATTCACTGACGTAAGGGAGCTAAATTCACCGACATAAAGGAGCTAAATTCACTGAAATAAAAAAGCTAAATTCACTGACGTAAGGGAGCTAAATTCACTGACATAAGGGACATAAATTCACTGACATAAGGGAACTAAATTCATTGATGTAAAGGAGCTAAATTCACTGACGTAAAGGAGCTAAATTCACTGACATAAAGGAGCTAAATTCACTGACACAATGGACCTAAATTCACCGACATAAGGGAGTTAAATTCACCGATGTAAGGGAGCTAAATTCACTGACATAAGGAACATAAATTCAGTAATGTAAGGGACATAATGTACTGACGTTAGGGACATAAATTCACTGAAGTAAGGGAGCTAAATTTACTGACGTAAGGGAGCTAAATTCACTGACGGAAGGGACATAAATTCACTAACATAAGGGAGCTTAATTCACTGACATAACGGACATAAATTCATTGACGTAAGGGGAACAAATTTTTCTACCATCACTGACGTTAGGTAGCTAATTTGACTGACAAATCTCTGTCGTAAGGGAGCTTAATTGACTGACAAATCACTGTCGTAAGGGAGCTTCATTGACTGACAAATCACTGACATAAGGGAGCTAAATTCACTGACAAATCACTGATGTCAGGGAGCTAAATTCACTGACGAAGAAGTTTAGATCATTGACAATAATTTAAGAACACTGACAAGGTTGTTTAAATCACTGACAATGTAGCTTAGATCACTGACAAGGTAGCTTAGATCACTGACAAGGTAGCTTAGATCACTGACAAGGTAGCTTAGATCACTGACAAGGAAGCAAAGACCATTGACAAGGTAGCTTAGATCACTGACAAGGTAGCTTAGATCACTGACAAGGAAGCAAAGACCATTGACAAGGTAGCTTAGATCACTGTCAAGGTAGCTTAGATCACTGACAAGGAAGCAAAGACCATTGACAAGGTAGCTTAGATCACTGACAAGGTAGCTAAAATAGATCGGTGACAATTTAATATAAGCCCCCCTATGACACTGCATGCTTGATGACTGGAGAGACCGCCTCCGTGGTCAAGGGGTTAGAGTCGATGACTTCTTAAATCCAGTTACCTCTCTGGCGTGGGTTCGATCCCCGGGAGATGCTTTGGTAGTTTAGCGCGGAGGAAGGTAGTCTAGTACTGGTGTAACTCTCCAGGAACGATGGTTAGGAAACTACCCGCCTATATGACTGAAATACTGTTGAAAAAAGGCGTGAAATGAAGCAAACAAACAAACAAATGATGACTGGAGCACCTTAAACTTGATGGTTAACAATTTCATTTAATACGAGAATGGCAAATTCTCTTGAAATTTTTTTTCCGGAAAAAAGTAATTATTTGAGATAAAAGAGGGGTTATTAAACGTAACTTGTGTTTTCATATGGATTAATTGTGGTTGAGAAAGCCAGAGATTATTAATTTGTACGATTTAATCAAGCATATTAATTACGTTTTGGAAAAAAATTTGGTTCCAGTTACGATGTAATGATTCTCGGATGTTATTATGATATTTGTAACATTGTATTGTTGGCATTGCAATGAAGGAGAAATTTCAATCAATATGCATAGAAAGGTAATGTGAAGGGATATGAAATAACAGATTTCTGCATGTTCATTTAAATGAAAATTAATATAGAAATTAAAATAGATACCAGTAAAAAAATTGTAAGGTACTAAAATGTAGATACTAGGGGGGGGGGGGGGGTTTGGGTCACTTAAGATGATATTTGCCTCTCTGACCTACAGTCTCGATCAGTCCCTTTAATTTATAAGTTCTTTGAAACCATGATATGTTATGAAGCTTGTAGAAGGTAGATTGGCACTTCCTCTTAAATTGTGCCATCTTGTTTCTCATAATATAATGGCATTCTGAGAGAGACGTACCCCAAGTAACTTTCACATTGTCTTCCAGTAAGACCTGAAAGCTGGCTCCGTGTTAGAACTTCAAGGGATGGCATATAAATTTTCCCTATAAATTTGCCCTTGTCTATAATTCACATATTTTGTGAGTGCCACACTACAAAAGTATAAATGGGGCATCCATGGCCGAGTGGTTAAGGTTGTTGACTTATAAACAACTTGCCCCTTACGGCCATTAGGTTCTAATCCTGACAGGGACTTTGGATTCTTTCATGTGAGGAAGCTATCCAGCTAGCTAAAGAACATAGGTGGTTTTACTCGGGTGCCCCTTTTGTGCCCTTTAATAATGCACAGAAGGGCACTGAGGGGCTTCCTCCACCATAAAACTGGAATGTCGCCCAAATTTTATTCCCAACTTTTGGTGTGACGTAAAAACCCCAAAAAAACAAAAAAAGACTAAAACCCTTTGGGAAGGGCCCTGGAACTCAATAAAAAAACTTCATATATGAATTTTTTTTCTTTCTTGGAATGTATCACAAATTTTTTGGAGAATGGAGAGTGATGCCCTTATTTAAGATTATTTAGGGGTATTTTGGCTCCGGCATGTGTAATTGTAAAGTATAACTTTTTGCTATATTTAAAGCCCATAAAAAGTGTTTGGTTTTCGCTGTAAAACCAAAAAAAACAAAAAAAAAACAAAAGAGTAATTCCTTTTCAAAAATTTTCTGACAAAACAAATGGGAAAGTTGGGGGTCCAAAGGTCTGTCCTAAATTGTCAACATTCCACATTTTGAATCTATTATTTTTAAGCATAAATTAAGTAAACACACTCAGAAAAGGTCATTAATATTAATTTTGCTCTTTTTGGTGATTCAAATTACAAAACTTTTGTAGAAATAAATGTAATATATTATTGTAAGTGCCAAAAATATGCAAGTCTTAACTTGAAAGTAACCATTGTCAATATTTGATAAGATCAGACTAGTAATAAGGGTTGAATTGGAAATTCAAAAAATTCATAGGTTTTTTTAACGCCTGTTAATTTAACAAGCGTAGCAGCCTGAATATTCCAGATAGACTGACCTACTTCTTAATTTTATTGATTTTTTGGCGTTTGAAGTTTTAAACTGACGTTAATGCGTTCTGTAATTTTCTTAAAATGGGATGTTAAATTTTTTTCAACAAAAAAAAAACTTGAATTCTCATGTTTTAAAACCAGATTATTATTGCTTCTGGAACCAAAAAATAATGAATCCTTTGCCCACCAGTAACGAAGAACCAGGCCCGATTCAGCACAATTAACTTATTGGCTGGCAAACTTATAAAGATAGCTCCCAAATTATGATCACCAGTAAATTTTGTGTAAAACATAAATAAAGGGTTTGGAAGGGAAAATTTTTGGGCCATTTTTGTAAAAATTTATAGGATTTTTTATAATTATCAATTGTTTCCAGAATGCAATATAATAATAAATTTAATGATTGGAGATTTTGGTATTTTTTTTACATAAATGTAATTAATTTTATTATGTTGTTTTAATCTGGTTTAGTAGATGAGTATTGCTGATTAGTTGCTAACTGTTATTGACTCACTTCAACTTTGTACAGGTCATCATAATTAATTTATAATGTAAGAAGTAAATTTTCCCCTGACATTTTGCATAAATAAGTAACGCTCAGTTTTGTCTGAAATGCCATATTAGCTAGTTAGAGTTGCCTCCCCTGGTTATTCTTCTTCCATTTTGTAATGAATATTGAATAATTTATGCCAAGTGGTGGAATTTTTATTACTGTACATGTATAGGAATGGAGATTTAGTTATCATAATAATAACCATTATTATCTGATGTCAAACTCTTTTTACAGTAAATATGAATTTGAAAACAGTTCTTCTTTACACAGATCTTTCCAACTCTTGGGGGCCTTACTATTTATTGCCCAGTGAATATATATGTGTGTCTGACATGGAATATGTCAGTCATGACCTTTTAATTGCTATATATGAATTCTTAGCCTGTTTGTCTTTAATGGTCGGGGCATCAGAATTACAACCACTGTTTTGTTATCCCTGCCTATCATAAGGAGCCACTAAATGGTTTTGAATTACTGGAGTAGATGCATATCTTAATTAGCTCTAGCAGGTGAGGTGGTTTTGACCCCTAAGTGTTGCTGTAAGTTTGTAACACCTGAGGTTAACCAAAATCATCTTTCATGTTTCAGCACCTTAGCTTATGACCTTATTATAAATTGTGCTAGTGGGCCATAAAACTAAACAAACAAGCTATGAATTATAAAACTGTGAGCTAGCTGGCACAGCTTTCTAAGGTGGAATTATGTTAAATTATGACACCTTTAGTCTGAAAATAATGGCACTGTAAGAGACCAGAGGACTTCTTTTCAACCTGTAGATCTTAAATAGTCTTTATGATTAGGAATCTGTTCGTATCCAGCCTTTAGCTTATTGGTGGGCTTTTACTCAGCGTAAACCCGTTTGTGCCTTGAAAATAAATGCACATGAGGTCTTCCTCCACCAGTAAAGCTTCAAAATCACAATATGACTTATTCTGTGATGGTACAATGTAAACCCAATCAAAAAATCAAACTTAAGTAATGAAATAAAAGGAATCTATCCCCTAATTTTAACGTCTTCTAACCCAAAAAAAAATGTCTAAAACTGCGTCCAAATGATGAAAATTATTAGACAGACTGGTTCTCTGATTAATCATTAATAATTGTCTGATTACAGAGTAAGATTTGTCATTAAATGGCTATAAATGAATGTCTTGTATTTATGTACACGCTACATTGTGTGCTGTTAAGGTATAACTAATTGAACATATATTTTTTCATAGTGATATGCACTGGTTGCTATGAAAATAGATTTTAATGCCATCTGAAAGTTAGTTCTAAATTGTTGTTGTTTTTGTCTATTTTCAGCCATATCAAAAGAAGACACAATACATGAAAAGTGACCAAGAGGTAAGTAATGAAATTAATAAAACAAAAACACAAGCTAAATTTAAAGTGTATAAATTTTATATATACTATATATTTTGCTGCAAAAAAATGTTCAGTTTTAAAAAATGAACCATTCAATAATACTTGTATGAAAGAAAATAAGGTGGTATATTGCCTTAAAAGAGAACTATACAAAAAATGCAGGAAATCCATTGTTGAAACGGTAACATTTCATTCTGCAATGTTTAATTCTGTTTATATACAATATTCATGTGTTTTAAATAAACAGAGACATTTCATGTTACAATTAAGTCTTTTGAGAATCGACCATAGAATTATGGAAACAATATTATTTTACTGTTTACATTTTATAAGAATATTTAATTAGATATAGCTTTATGCACTGGTTAAGTGAGTGAGATTGGAGCGCAACACTAATTGTATCATAGTTTGGGGACCTTTCTGTTGAAAATGTGTCAGAGTTAAATCGTATACATATACATGCACAGTGCCCCGCACTGCAGAGCATGTCCATTGATTGGTCATTTTGTCTGGGGTTTACATATTGTAACGACGGGAAAAGGGAAGGCGGATAGAAATATCATATTCAGATTGCTTGTTCATTTGGTTTCCTTTTTTCTGGGGTTTCATATTGTCACATCAGGAAGTGTTTTTATTTTTGACTATGAATACAAAGAGAAAGAACATCAAAAACCACTCGGCAATCTTGAATTTATACTCGAGTCGCCCCTCGTACCAATCAGATAGCCTTGTGCTTCGATGCTCTTTACTATTACTTATACCGTTATGCCGGTATATACTGCACAAAAGGCGCTTTAATGATTAAATGCTAAAATCTTGCCTTTTTACTCAACAAAATGAACTTTAAAATGTCGATATTATTCGTCTTTTCACAGCAATTTATATATGATAATGAATGAAAATGTAATAATTGGCAAAAAAAACCGATATTTGTCTATTTTGTGATCATGGTTTCTGCAAGCATGAGTAGTAAAAGAGTAAAAAGTAGTTAAAGTGTAGGAAAATCTAAACAGGATGTACAGGCTAAGAGTATTCTTCACTGGCTATTTTATATAGTAGCTAGTTTAATAATTGTTCATGCCACATTACAAATAATGTTGAAAAGGATGTTTGTGGATTATCTACATCAATATTATACCAGTAATCACAGTTGTCCCGATGTATCTGCCAAAAAAATATTTATAATTATGAATCACTACTACTTGACTCTTAAAATATTGTTTACCAAATTCCAACTGACAGGCCTGTTTGTTAATATCAGCACCCCAGCGCTACCTTAAGAGCTATGGAATGTGAAAAATTAATTGTTAATGATTATAGGATGGAAGAGGAAATTATAATTGCTGCTGACAGCCATTATTGAAAGAAAAGAGGCTACTGGAATAATAATTTACACAAATTTTTTTCGCGCTTTTTAAAGCTGCCTTCAGCCTTTATTTTCTGTGTTGGAAAAAACAATTCTGTGTTGTTTCAAAATCGAAATATTTGAGTAAATTTCATTTTGGGAAAGTGTATCATATCACTGTAAAGCAAGCCTGGTCTTCAAAACATCGTCAGAGAGCCATAATGTAATGCTATCAGTAAAGTTTGTTTCTAAATATCACTGCGGTATACCGTACCCCGGATATTGCTCGATATTATGAGGACTTTCATCCCATTTCGCGACATTGAACGGGGAACGAAGGTAAGTTCAGCGACGATATTTTCCAAACTAATGGCTATTTCATTTGTCTAAACGAGTTTTATATATCTAGAGGTATTTTTGTAGCTCTAAAAGACGTAAAAATATTACAGCTATTTGTAAAACTGATTAAACAACCCCTAAACGATCCGCTGCTCACTAGAAAATACTGACCGCGATACTGTAGAATCGTTAGAAATTATTATAATACCAATATAAAAAAAATTGAATCGAGCAATTTTTTTTATTCACAATCCAAGTATGCCTTGTCCAAATTTCAGGCAAAAAGTGTGAAAGTACAAAAAGATACAGGCCAAAAAAGATACAAGACAGTGTACCGAGTATTGATTTTAAGCGTACAGAGTATTGCAAAATAGCCCAACTTTAGTGTACAGAGTATTGCAAAAACAGAATGAGCACATTAGTATGGAAACTCGATATTTTTGATTAATTTTTACGTCTGTTTATCGATTTTATTTCATTTTTCTGATAATGTACTTGTTAATATGATATTTATTCAAATATTTCAGATTCAACAGTGCATTTTCAGTGTTATTACAGTTCTTTTCCTACGGGCAAATACAGAGATTTAATTTCCAATTTGGTTGAAAATCACACTATGGATGAAATAAAGTGTGCGCGGGGTCGGAAGCAGGGTAGAACCATCAAAATTGACGATAAAAAAACTTTAAATACATGTCTCAAGACACTTTGATCAAGGAGACCCATCTCAGAAATGGACAAGAATAAAAAAAAACATATTTAGATGACATTAATAAAAGGTTTTACAGGGCAAGTTTGCCTTAAGAAACATATCGACGAAATTAATAAAATATTGGCCCCAGGGCTAATGCCGTCCAAGCATGCCGGTATCGTCTTAACCTTTTACTGCATGAGCATAATGCGAAAAATGGCTGTTTTCAAGCCTCTTGTTACAAGTTCAAACTGCTATGAAACTATAAAAAATGCTTCAATACTGATCAAAATCAAACTGGGCACAAATGTTAGCTGGACCATAGCCTGTGGAATAGCATGCTCAATTTTAAATTTCCAATTATCATGGCAACGGGGTGGGGGGCGTCTCAAAATTGCCAAAAACCTCTATTTTGCGTTGTTTTTTCCCATCAAAACTGATTTCAAGGTGCACCAACTTCTCAATTGATTGATATAAAGTCTTAGGTTTTCGGCGTTTATTACACGGTACCTTTAAATCGACCTGAGGCCATTTAGCCCCCCACAAGTCCCAAGTCTTCTCGGCGATTAGAGGGGCTACTGCCCCACTTCAAACCCCTAAACAGAAGGGGGCACATCCCCCCCTGCCTACGTAACCCCCTTGATGTACCTTTTTAATGGGGGTGGCGCCGAAAAAGTGATCACTCTTTTGAATAACATTTCTCAAACGAAAAAAACGTGTTTGGGGCCTAAATAGCGCATGTTTTACACTATTTGAGGCCTCAAAAGGGGTGGGGGTGTAAAGCCTTCATGAGGTAAAAGGTTATAAGGAACATAACCTTTTTATTGCATCTGCTGCCCTTTATCATAATCTTATCAAAATCTATTATTCGGTTTTTTGAGCTGTACCCGCTCGGCAGTCATACGGTAACTCATTGCTAATGGCGTAACAAAATTTCACGTGCAGACGGTCTGCCGTTGCTAGAGTGCAGGTACAAAATGCCCGAAAGTTACCTTTATATGGATTTTTGGCATAGTATAAAGTCGGTTGATATTAGATATTGGCACACTTGCTCAATACCGTCTAATATTGACAATCTTGAGGCAGTATTAATGCACTTTGGGTGCATTTTTTTACTATTTAATTAAAGTAAGATATGCAATAATTATTAACAAATTCTGGAAAGGTTGACCCTTCGATAGCAACGAGAACATTTTAAACACAGAAAATTGCTGAGTTCGTTCGGCTGAGATTTTTCACGAGCAGGAATGAAAATATGGATTATTCGCAGATGTTTCCAGTAAAGTACCTCCGAATTCTGCATATTCTGCACATATAGTGTAAATAAGTATACACAGTAAGAAATATTTAAAATTAAATGTGGTAAATACTTTGTGTTTACTACTTGCATTTACTCTTCATTGATAACCAATACTCGTTACACTAAAAGCAATACTCGTGACACCGGCGGGCAACTCCAACGCAATACTCGGTACACTGACATGTGTATTTATTCTCAAAATGCACTGTCATCTGAGGTTCTATTGTTGATTGAACATTTACAACATAAACATTATCATCATTATCACATTTCACTCGATTCAAGTTTTTCTTTTAAAGAAGTATATGCACAAAAACATCAAATTTGATTGATCCGAGCTCATTTATCACGTGAGCAAAGAGACGAATTTTACCTCCTAATTACATTTCAAAGCTATTTCTCAACATTTTTGGGGTTTCAGTAACTAGAGAAATTATCGTAGTATTTGTTTTTCTACAAAATTTATATCAAACCAATTCAAAATGACTAAATATCGTCACTAAACATACCTTCTTTCCTCGTTCAAAGTCGCGAAATGGGATGAAAGTCCTCATAATATCGAGCAATATCCGGGGTACGGTATACCGCAGTGAATATAGATATAGAATGCGGACTGGCTGATTAGAGATATTGAATAGTTTATTTATTGTTTATGTATTTCATTATTGTCAAATTTCAGTTTTTTACCTTCAATTCTTTTGATTTGATTAAAATTATGAAAAATATTTATCTAAAAATAACATATTCAATATCTAGAAAAGCTGGAGGCTGCTTTAAAGTAGAAGACAGGAGCTGTGTTGGTAGCCTCGTGATAATAACCACAAGAAAAGATTTAAGATGTTGCATGTAGTCTGTATTATAATAGAGCTTTCTTATAGACTGTGTAAAATTGCTGCAACTATCCTAACCTTTTAAGCACTTATCCAAAGCATCTTTTGAGCATCTTGACATAATTGAATATATAAATGGTCAGGACTGTGTAACAACTTTTAGAGGGTTATTATGTACTGTTGTTTTTTATTTTGTCCATTAACATCTGCAGGAAGCCATTTAAAGCAAATGAGCCAGAGGGCAGGGCAATTCTAATAATTAGCCTGACAGCTTTCACAGATGTTTATGCATAAAAAAAAGGTGCAATAACCTTATTCTTGTCTGTTTGATAATTCCAGGTTTCATAAACCCCTTCGTGTTGTTCCCACATTTTGTCATGGATACTGCCACACAGCTCCCCAAATGACTAGCACTACTTTTATTGTGTCTTTTATATTCAGAATTAAACATACATAATGGAACTAAATATCTAAAAAAAATTTATCTTCATCTCATTCAAATACAAGGCAAGGTTTATAATCTTTTCTTTTCCCAATTTTTCTCAAGAGTACAGATGAGCTTCTAACGAATGGCGAGTCAACGAAGACGGGATCTCTTTCTCCGCCTGACCTTGCCCTACAAAGATGTTCACATAATGGTGACGATATTACGACAAATCACTCGTATAACAAACATATAGGTGGCTACCATACGCTAGGGAGACAGGGTACATATAGTGGAATTCCAGAGACTTTCTTGTCAAGTTTCAAAGGTTTGTACAGTTTTGTTTATAACTTAAAGCAGCACGCCTCCAGATTTTCATGACAATTTTGAAAATGTTTTGAAAAGTTAAAAATTGTTAACTGAATAAAGTGACTTAATATTTAAGTATGAGTCTACTGTACCACAGGGACAGTATAATAAAATAAACTAACTCAACAAATCCCAGCATTTACACACTACTTGCTTTGGTAAAAATCAGATTATTCATGATTGGTCGAAAAAAGCAACTTTTAAACTTAAATTTGGAATACCTTGGGTTGTTCTTTAAAGGGTTATGTCTTAGATTAAAGTACAGTATGTATATACATGTATCTTAAATCATATTGACGAGCCAAGTAAAGATTCCATCCATGTTACATCCTGTATATCAGATATTTCATTCTGTGCTAAATTTTTCTATATCATACAATTACCATTTGAAGGATCATGGTGATTAAGAAGTCATTAGCTTCTGACATTATCTTTGACACAATAGTGTGAGAGTATGATTAATAAGGAAAAGAAATGTGATTAATTATATATTGGTCAGTTTATGCAAGTACTGACTTCCTGACATGGTTAATATGGCAATTAGTATTGTTGCTCTTAGTTGTATTTAGACTACTTTGGGTTTATATAGGATTCTTTGAGTTTGAAAAAATAGTTTTTGATTAAAATGTAGTTATAATTATGTTGAACCAGTCCGCGTAGCTCAATTGGTTAGCGTGGGAGACTTGTAATTTCTACATTATGGGTTCGATTCCCAGGCTGGACACCTAAAATTACTCATCAGTCTTTTAGATGAGACTTTAAATCGAGGTCCTGTATATGAGTGCCTAAACGCATGACACGCTAAAGAAGCAGGAGAAGCTTCTGGAATTGGGGCATCTTTCTGTATTTGTATCTTGCAGAAAGAGGTTGCACGGCAACATTAGCCAAACATGAAAGGTAATTCAGGTTGAAAAATGTAACATTGACTTTAAGAGGATATTTGCTTCATAAATGTCAACAGGGCAGCCTGTCTGAGAGCACATACTCCAAATAAAATGTTTAAAAGCTGTAAATACATTATAGCTATCTGTCAGATTACATGTTTTCTTTCCTTTAAGTTAAGATAGCTAAATTGAAACCCTAGTTTCATACTTGTTGTAGAAAATAAATTAGCTTTACTGAAACATTTGATAACCTTTGATAAAATTGAACCATCATGATCTTACCTTAATGTGAGTACAGTTCTATTAACTAAGCCTATCTATTACAAAATTGATTTCTGTATATTTAATGATTTATATGCAATCAGATATTGTTGTTGTTGTTGTTGTTGTTGTTGTTGTTTCTATAGTAGTGGACAAAGATATAGTAGCCTCTGACCTTTAACATGATAGGGGTGTTGGTATGTTGAGCCCTTTGGGAAATAGCCAAAAAGCATTCACAGTTATAGAAACAGGACAACCAGAGTTGAATGACCTTTTTTCCTGAATGGTATATTGTGCATTTGTGTTGTTGTATTTTGGTATCATTGGTAATTACTGAATTAGAAAAATGCCCAAACCAATTCCCTATGGAAACATAGAGAAAAAAATAATGGAAATAATGACATTGTTTACTGGTTTACTATGTCAGAATTATTGTTTACTATGTCAGAATTATTACAGATATACCACTGAGTGGATATCTTTCATATTTGTCTGTTGTCCGACATAGAGTAGAAAAAATCTTCAGCTGAGGTCATAGAGGTATAATGATTGGTTATATGGTTATGAAAGAGAAAAATTGGCAATTTTCAGGAATTTATTGAAGCAATATAGCAATTTTGGAAGGGTGTTTTTTTTTTACCACAGATTTTGATTTCGTAATATTTCTTATAATGATAATCAATACATAATTTTTGTATTATGACAATGAAATGATGCCTTTTTTTCTTCTGCAGTATTGAATATTGCTGAGAATTACATGTTTATATATAGGGAAGATACATAAAAAAGATATTAAGACAGAATTAAAGACTTTTATTGGCTAATTAAGCAGATTATTTACATATTAACATTTATATCGAAGTTACTATTGGAAAATTGTACATAAATAGCAAAATAAATTCCTTTACTTCAAGAGTAATAATTGTACTTTTCTTTGCTTGTTAGCATTTTTTCTTCAATAAATCCTTATTTTTATTTCTGAAACTTAATAATTAAGTTACTGTATCTAATACAAAGCACATAATATATCTTATTTATAATGTACAATAATATATTTATGTTTTAATGTATCTTTATATAATTTTTATTAATAAAACAGTCCCATTAATTTTGTGAAAGGACATTTCTTAGGTTGTAACAAACATACATTGAGGCTTGGGTCTTTGACTCAAGTGATATCATCAGAATAATTTTTTCAAAGGTTACTTTAAATCAAAAGCATGTGAAGATTACTTTAAGGTCTTTGAAATAACATTAGATTGTAGTGGAACTTGGTCTTTTAAACAGGTATCATTAAATACATTATTTCCTTCAATAATACAGAAGCTGCAATTGCTTTTCATAATTGTTTTTTCAAAAAACCTATAATGAGTTTGTAACAATTCAAAGACATGTTGTTAATTTGATGTGACATTTAATTAAAAAACAGAAATTCTAGATGAATTCCTCGGAGTATTGTAAATTAATGGTCCATCAGGAGGTTACATGCTATCTTTGAAAGTGTAGTGTGGAAAATGACATGCAATTTTCTGAACAATTTTATCAAGACAGATAGCAATTTAGTTTTTAAAATGACATTTTTTAACCAAATACCATGCTATATATCTTAAATGGCCTTTTCCATACAATATAGACAAAACCATTCATCATTTTTTGGGGGGAAAATTTTGAAATATAATCATATAACTACAGTGCAGATAGCATGCAATTATCAAAATCTGTGCCAGCCTAAATCTTGGTCTGCACTGGTCGCAGAGTTTATAGGATGGATCAGTTATTGTAGTTTATGAGAATTATTAAAATAATGTGTTCATGTATCAATATAAGTATGCATTGACTTTTCTAAAATCTTTTTGAAAAAGCGAAAATCTTTTTAACACTATAGAGAATACAGTTTCAATCCAGATATGATTGAAATTGGTCAAAAAGGCTGTTTAGATAACTTCTAGCTCGAGTTCGAATATGTGACAGTCCAGGGTCAAAAACAAGGTCACAAAGCCCAAATAGGAAAAACCTTTTTAGCACTCTACATCCAAAGGTCCTGGTGATTGTTCAGAAAGGGTTGATTTGATGATTTCTTGCTCAAATTGACAAACATGGGTCGTAACAGCATAATTGTAAAGAAACTTTCCATGTACATTATTTGATAAGAAATCCGCATTATTTTGAAGAAAATCAAGAAATTAAGATTACATGACTGTTTTCTATGTAAATTACTCAGCACATTTTCTATGTAAATTACTCAGCATATTTTCTATGTAAATTACTCAGCACATTTTCTATGTGAATTACTCAGCACATTTTCTATGTAAATTACTCAGCACATTTTCTATGTAAATTATTCGGCATATCATTGGTTCCCAAAAGATAAAAAAGATTGTTTTAGCAACTTGTATGCATAAACTTTGCCTTGTAGTTGCAGACATTGAATTGATTATGATCCTACTGGGAAATAATACCAATATTTTTTTATTTCCAAACATGTGACAATATCAGTTGTATCTAAAACAAATGCTGATCCTGAGCACAAGAAAGCTTTTATCTTGACTGGTTAGCTGTTTGTTAAAGGGACTCCACTGAGGTTTTTTTTTTTACCCAACAGGACTTGATATAATTTCTTCAGGATTTATGTTCAGTTTTGAAGTACTGGTCTAAACCAATAACTTGTGTGCAAATTTCAGATCATTTTCTTTTTCCAAATTAATTATTTTTAATTGTGAAGACAGAGCCAAAATCTAAGTGGCTAAGAAATAATAGCGACAAAATACGATTTTTCAATTTATTTTTCAGTATATTTATTATTTATCTTTTGCATATATTACCCTGATATTCTGTTTTAAGTGCCCCAGTTGATCAATGATAGAAATTCAAATTTAATGTTTTTAGGCTTTTTGATCTCATGATGCAGGGGGGTTCCTTTAAGGTTACAGAATGCAATAGTAAAATTTTTATCTCAGCATTATTGAGTCACACAATTACTGGTTTTATATTTTACATGCCCCAGTTAATCAATGTTTTAAAATCAAACTTTATGTTTTTTTGGCTTTTGAACCCCAATGGAGTTCCTTTAATGTTATACAAAATGCAATATTTTTAAATATTTATCTCAGCATAGTAGACAATTATTGGTTTTTATCTAATTCTTATTTTCTTTTTCTCTATTCAGTGACCACAATATATATTTGTAATTTCTGTTCTCTAAATATGTTTTCTATGCAAATGTATTGTATTTTTTCCAAGAGAATATGTCACGCTGGAATATTTTCAGTCTGTAGATATTAAGAAGTGTCAACGCACAGGAATTTATAATAGAGCTGGAATATTTTTTAACCGGTTTCAATTACTATATAATACTAAAGTGTGTAAACTTGAAGGCAAGAATTATGACAGATTCTCGGTAGATTACATGTACTAATTAATTTTGTCACCACCAAATACAACAGTTACTGATTATTTAATGCAAAGTAAAGGATTTTGAACATTTGAAGACAGATATTATAAAGGTGAGATTGAAAAGAAAAAACTTTTTACATCAAACTTGGATTTTACTTAATGTGACGATTTTATAAATTTCTAATAGAAGGTCTTAGATAATAGAATATATTGATATATTCAATCTGTTATTGTGTGAAATTCATTAAAGTTTTTGTGACTTAAAGTTACATTAAAAAAAAGATTTCATAGGAAATAATACATAATTATTGTGCATATACATAATAATGTAGTAATATTAATTATAGTTTATTTCATGGAAAATTTGATGCCTTATTTAAATTATAAGTGTTTTAGGATTTTCAAAATTTAATGACTGACTGGAAGTCACTATAAATTACATTATTGGTACAGTAATGAGAATTAAGAATTTTTAGGTTTGTTGTTATAATTTGTAATAAAATTTTTTTTAAAAATAATAAAAAAGAATTATGAGAAATTTTATTTGGCATATGTTGTTCTATACTCTATGTATATTAAAACATTGTGTATAATTGCTGCATGTACTGATCATCACAGTAATAATATGTATGTTGTAATTAAAACATTCCGTTTTTTTTTGACAAAGCTTTTATTTCAGCTTTTAAAACGTCACATTCTATTAAGCAAATACTTAAAACAAATGTTGCGAATATTTCTAAAATAAAGGAATTGTGCTGTATTGTATATTTATTTCTTATAAAGAATTTTTGAGATTATAATTATGGTAAAAGGCCTAAAGAAAAAAAGCCAAATTGATCTGTTTTGAAATGGAGCTCTGCCATTGGTCAGTTTTATTAATCAGATCCTTATAGTCTGATTTCATAGAATTTAGGAGGAGTGTCTCCAAGATTTATAACTTTGAGCACAGATGTGGTTTAAACAAAACTACATTTTATCTCGAGAATTACTGTGTACTTCCTGTGTGAAAATAAAGCTAATTGAGCTACCTGATTTAGAGCTCTAATTAAATAACCAAGTAAGATAATGTTCTAAATGTGATGACTGGCATTTTTTGTGACTTGTTCGGATTTCTTTAAAGGCAATAACTCCTACGTACAAAACTTGATTTCCCTGTAGACTTGAACTGATTTTACCATTGTCTCTGTTTAAATGTTAATAAAATATTGGCATTTAGGGCTGTATCGCTCTATCTGTTCATGATTGTACTCTTATACTGTCTTCAATGTTTTTTAAAGAAAATAATTTTTCTTGAAAGAAAGACATAATTAAGGTCTGAGTCTTGCACTTTAAAAAATGAATTTATTGTGTTACGTTAAGTTCATTGCTTAAGGTTACAGCAGCTTTGCCGATGTATGCAGTTTGAACCATCACGTTTATCAGTGGTTAAAAATTAGCAGACTCGTACATTATTTGTCCGATATTAACCACTCTGCCGCTTTAATATTTAATATGTCTATTGAGGTTAGACAAAATGTATTTAGATAACCAATTATATGAAGGTTAAAAAATCATTCCAGTTTCTATCATATACAATCATGTGCATTTGGAATGCAAATTGAACAATTACTTGTTTGTATCAGTTTCATACTTGAATACGGGACACTGGACGCACAGGTTTACAATCAGTCCATAGGCTTATTTCAGTGAATGATTGTTTGACATTCGTGACTGTTAACAAATCATGTACAAAGAAATTATGGTGTTAAATAATATTGGCAGCACCTTTATTGTTGAATCATTTGACTGTTGGTTAAAGCAGTATTAGATTTCCGGAATATTCTAGATTTTGTTAGAATGTAAAACAATATATCAGTCATAATAAACATTCATATCTATTTTCAGCTAATAGCCACGCTACTGTAAAGCGGCATCATTCGGCCGGTGATATGTTAGATGACGCCCAGTTTAATGGGACAGATGATCAAAGATCGGGCAGACCTAGATCCGAGGGCCACGCATATCATCAAACATTTGCTCAGAAGCGGGCTTCCAGTTATGGGGTACCATTTAACTTGTTTTCAATAATAATTGTATATGTGTGATTATAACATTAAAGGCACATTTTACAACAGCAAAACAAATAAATTCTAACATCTTTAGAAAGGGCAAAAGTGATTTTATAATGTTTATATAATGGTTTTGGAGCATGTTAAAATGATGCTTTGTTACCTGAAGACTGTCAGTATTGACTCTTAGTCTAGATGAAATTATAACATTTCATTTATCACAAATCTAAAATAAGAACAGTTAACAGCTAAAAGAGTCATTTTTCGTTGACATGCGACACACGCTTGTAGTGTAACGCTAACAGACTTAGAGTGTTTTAATGCTATTTCTGTATGTGATATGATTTTATTGAATGAGTTTATCTGACATACCTGTGCCGATTTTGCGACTCCATCAAAATGGTTTTGCACTGCCATGTATATATTTTGACGTGACAACACTTATTATAGTTATAAAAACATGGTGTAAAGTCGCGCTAATTTTAGCGCTACTCTTTAAGCGCGTCAATGAAAAATATCTCTTTTGTTTTCACTTTAAACAGTCTTTATTTTGGGTATGTGATATATAGAGTATTAATTCATGTAAGCTCATTACTGAATTTTTTGAACACATTGAATAAAATAATATTATGCTCGCCAGAGGCTCGCATATTATATAATTTTATTCAACTTGTGCTTAAAATTCAGTATTGAACTTATACTTACATTCAATATCCTCTATATATTTCACTCCTGCTGTGTCTGGGCTATGTGATGAATACATATAATACAGAAGTTCTGTCAAATTTCAGGGTAACGGTTTATATGTGTAATTGAATTTCAGGGATAAACTTATATTATGTTGTTAAAATTTCAGGGTAATGGTCCATTTGGTAGGGCAGAATCATATCAAAAGCTGGAGCAGCTTGGAGAAGGTTCATATGCAACTGTATATAAGGGCATCAGCAGGTCAGTATTGTTTGCTAAGGGGAGTGGTGGCCTAGTTGTTATTAGGTGTCTGCTTCTCAACCCAGAGATCATGGGTTGGAGCCCTAATCGGGTCACATGTTTCTTCATATGACACCAGTACTGGTTGGTTCCTTGAAGCTGACTCATTGATTAATATAAGTTGCAAGAACTTGTTTCGCAATAGAGCTTTAATAAATATGTTTAAACTATTGCTTGCATTTTACAGGCAAAATAAAAAGGTGTTTTCTTTACAGACAGGGGAAACATTGATTTTATAATGTTAAGATTATAGTTTTTGAGAATGTTAGATGCTAATGTAACCTGAAGAAAGTACTGATAAATGTGAAATAATTTGTCATAAAAGGAGGAAAATAAAAAAATTTATGCAAAATAGTATGAACTCCATACAAAATACTAAGTCACTATAACTGTACTTCATAATTGAGAAATTTCCGAAACTGTTTTAAAATCATTGTAAATAGTAAAACAAACATACAAAGTTTGACATTCTGATTCAATCAAATATCTAGAAAATTTGAGATAATGCTGACATGAATCATGATAAATTGACAATAATTTCATCAAATATTTGTGCTTGCCTATAGTGAGGCCTCTTGCTCCGACTATTGATAATAATGAGCTGAAATTAACATTTGAGTACTGTGATATAAAGATGAACCATGTAAAACAGTGTTTGTAAATAATGCACATGGAAGAACCTGAGGTTTTTTTTATCACTAGTAAAACTGAATGGTTGTCAAAATAAAACCTAAAACAGTCAATGAAACAAAAACCAAATCTGTAGACATAAAGTGTTTTTAGACATAAAATCAAAATGTTCCAGACATGATTTAAAACTTGCAAGTTCCTGAAGGAGAAATTTTAACATTTAGAAAGACAAGAACACTCTGGAGAGATGTTACAGTTTTATTAGCTCTTGCATTTTAGCTCTGCCAATTCCTTCCATAAATTGTCTCCCCTTATATGGTCTCAAAGTTTCAATCTAATTTACATTTAATTAGCATGTGTAGTTAAACAAATTAAAACAAACACTGCCAAATTTGTGATTTTTGACATGCCTGGTTTTTAGCTCACCTTGCACAAAGTGCAGGTGAGCTTTTAGGATGGCCAACCAAATGGCGTCCGTCGTCTGTCGTCCGTCCACATTTTAAATATTCTAAGGACATCTTCTATGATACCGCAAGGCCAATGTTAATGAAACTTGGCAGGAATACTCTTTGTATGAAGCTCTATCAAGATTGTTCAAAGAATTCCATTTCATGCAGAACTCTGGTTGCCATGGCAACCGAAAGAAAAATCTTTAAATATCTTCTTTTAAAGAACCATAAGAGCTAGAGCTTAGATATTTGGCATGAAACATCTTCTAATGAGTGTCTACCAAGTTTGTTCAAATAAAAGCCCTAGGGTCAAAATTGGCCCCGCCCCAGGGGGTCATTGATTTTCCCTATATGCAGATAGTAAAAACTTAAAAAATCTTCTTTTAAAGAACCCAAAGAGCTAGAGCTTAGATATTTGGCATGAAACATCTTCTAGTGAGTGTCTACCAAGTTTGTTCAAATAAAAGCCCTGGGGTCAAAATTGGCCCCGGCCCAGGGGGTCATTGATTTTCCCTATATGCATATAGTAAAAACTTAAAAAATCTTCTTTTAAAGAACTGTAAAAGCTAGAGCTTAGATATTTGGCATGAAACATCTTCTAGTGAATGTCTACCAAGTTTGTTCAAATAAAAGCCCTAGGGTCAAAATTGGTCCTGCCCCAGGGGGTCATTGATTTTCCCTATATGCATATAGTAAAAACTTAAAAAACCTTCTTTTAAAGAACCCAAAGAGCTAGAGCTAAGATATTTGACATGAAATATCTTCTAGTGAGTGTCTACAAAGTTTGTTCAAATAAAAGCCCTGGGGTCAAAATTGGCCCTGCCCCAGGGGGTCATAGATTTTCACTATATGCATATAGTAAAAACTTAAAAAATCTTCTTTTAAAGAACCCAAAGAGCTAGAGCTAAGATATTTGACATGAAATATCTTCGAGTGAGTGTCTACAAAGTTTGTTCAAATAAAAGCCCTGGGGTCAAAATTGGCCCCGCCCCAGGGGGTCATTGATTTTCCCTATATGCATATAGTAAAAACTTAAAAAATCTTCTTTTAAAGAACCGTAAGAGCTAGAGCTTAGATATTTGGCATGAAACATCTTCTAGTGAATGTCTACCAAGTTTGTTCAAATAAAAGCCCTGGGGTCAAAATTGGCCCCGCCCCAGGGGGTCATTGATTTTCCCTATATGCATATAGTAAAAACTTAAAAAATCTTCTTTTAAAGAACTCAAAGAGCTATGGCTAAGATATTGAGCATCAAACATGTTCTAATAGGTGTCTACCAATTTTGTTCAAATAAAAGCCCTGGGGTCAAAATTGGCCCCGCCCCGGGGGGTCAATGATTTACCGTATATGCATATAGTAAAAACTTAAAAAATCTTCTTTTAAAGAACTCAAAGAGCTATGGCTAAGATATTTAGCATCAAACATGTTCTTATAGGTGTCTACCAAGTTTGTTCAAATAAAAGCCATGGGGTCAAAATTTGCACCACCCCGGGGATCATTGATTTTCCTTATATGTGTATAGCAAAAACTTAAAAAATCTTCTTTGAAAAAACCCAAATAGCTAAAGTTAAGATATTAAGCATGAAACATCTTCTAGTGAATGTCTACCAAGTTTGTTCAAATAAAAGCCCTGGGGTCAAAATTGGCCCCGCCCCAGGGGGTCATTGATTTTCCCTATATGCATATAGTGAAAACTTAAAAAATCTTCTTTTAAAGAACCAAAAGAGTTAGAGCTAAGATATTTAGCATGAAACATGTTCTAAAAAAGTGTCTACCAAGTTTGTTCAAATAAAGCCCTGGGGTCAAAATTGGCCCCGCCCCGGGGGGTCAATGATTTACCGTATATGCATATAGTAAAAACTTAAAAAAATCTTCTTTTAAAGAACTCAAAGAGCTATGGCTAAGATATTTAGCAATCAAACATGTTCTTATAGGTGTCTACCAAGTTTGTTCAAATAAAAGCCATGGGGTCAAAATTTGCACCACCCCCGGGGATCATTGATTTTCCTTATATGTGTATAGCAAAAACTTAAAAAATCTTCTTTGAAAAAACCCCAAATAGCTAAAGTTAAGATATTAAGCATGAAACATCTTTTAGTGAGTGTCTACAAAGTTTGTTCAAATAAAAGACCTGGGGTCAAAATTGGCCCTGCCCCGGGGGTCATTGATTTTCTTTATATGTGTATAGCAAAAACTTAAAATCTTCTTTGAAAAAACCCAAATAGCTAGAGTTTAGATATTAGGCATGAAACATCTTCTAGTAAGTGTCTACAAAGTTTGTTCAAATAAAAGCCCTGGGGTCAAAACTGGCCCGCCCCAGGGGTGTCATTGTTTTTAACTATATGTGTATAGTTAAAATTTAAAAAAATCTTCTTTTCAAAAGCCCAATGAGCTAGAGCTTAGATGTTTAGCATGAAACATGTTCTTATGGGTGTCTACCAAGTTTGTGCAAATAAAAGCCCTTGGTTTAAATTGGCCCTGCAACATTGGGGGGGGGGTGGGGGGGGGGCTATATACAGGTGAGCGACCTCAGGGCCATCATGGCCCTCTTGTTTTATTTAGAACAGTTCATTAGAAGGTTTATGGTGGTCAGTATCAAAGAACTAAAAATATAGTAGCCAATAGTGTAGGTTACTGTCTTGTCGGACATTGTGGATGTCCAAGGTGGTCTGGCTTAATAGTGGTGTATAGAACATGCTAGAATGGAGATTTTTTTTTTTCGGGGTGGCTGGGGGGGGGGGGGGCAAAAGGGGTTTTAGGGTTTATAAGTTAGAAATTTTTTTTGTTAATTAGAAAAGAAGATTTTTTTGGTTTAAATATAATTTTTTAAGCTTAATTGCAAAACAAGTTCTTGCAACTTATATTAATCACTTTTTAGTCTGCTAACCAGTACTGGTGTCATATGAAGAAACATGGTTGTGACCCTTATAAGGCTAAGTACGACTTGAACTCATGGCCCCAGGGTTGAGGTAGACACCTTAATCACTAGGCCACTACTCCCTTTTTTCACCATTCGTCAAATCTTACTGCCGCAGTAATCGGGTAAAAAAATAGTACCTTGATTTTTTTAAGCTGACTCGTCAGTCATCACACACATTTTTGTGTCGCCTCTACGGAGTAGTGGCGACATATAGGGATCACTTCTCCGTCGTCTGTCTGTCTGTCCGTCCGTCGGTCACAAAACTTGTCCGGACTACACCTCATAAACTACTGGTGCAATTTCATCCAACTTTACAGGAATGATCAGTGCTAAGTCTAGTTGTGCATATTGTCAGCATTTTCCGGTTTAATGATTTTTGTCAGAGTTATGGCCCTTTAATAATTTTTAATTTCAAAGTTTGTCCGGACTACTTCTCTTATACCACTAATGCAATTTCAATGAAACTTTACAGTATTGATCTGTAGCTCAAGTCCTTGCGCATATTGCACCGGTTTTCCGGTTTCCGAGTTCTGGCCCTTTGATAAAAAGGTGTTTTTTTCTGTGTGTTGCCAGATACACAAAAGCTTGTCCGGACTACTCCTCATAAACTACTGGTGCAATTTCATCCAAACTTTACAGGAATGATCAGTACCAAGTCTAGTTGTGCACTGTCCGTCTGTCACAAAATTTGTCCCAACATGAAATTGGCCATCATGAGGCGACACATGTGATTACTGATCGCTCTTGTTTCTCCATTGATGCCATAATTATGTTATTCCCCCCCCCCCCTCCCCCATGTTAGCATAGCCAGTCTGTATTTCTGCTAAATATTTCTTGTTTTACAGTATGGTTTAAAAGTATAAGTGACTAGGAAATAACGCAATCAGAAAACAAAAACCTTGTGTAAGGAGTATATTACATGCATTATTGATTAGCGTTTTGTCTGTTGTGATAAATAAAATCCCCCGAGAAAAAACACGGAAATGTTTGCCAACCAGACAATTTTGTATGAAATCTGTCCCCTTAATGAATACAATAAAATATATGAAAACATAAAATATGATTAAGTCAGCAGATTTCTGATAATTAAGACATGAAAAGCCAAGCTCAGAATTTGTCTAAATTAAGACATCAATAACTCAGAAACTTGTTCAGTGTATATACTTACAATACCGGTAACACCAATTTAATGATTTATAATACTGAGTATTATTTTGTTACATCACTTTTCATTTGACAATCTTTTTATATAATCTATATACATGGCTGCTGTCTACATTAAAGTTATATTTCTTTTTTTCTTAAGTACATTTTTCTGTATAATAAATTCCTTAAAAAGATTCTATAACCTAAATTTTTTATAAAGATTCTAAAAATGACAGGTTATATGGCTGTGAATAAATGGTTGCTTGCAATATAATCCATGCCTAACAGCTCAGATTATGTAATAATTATGCAAACAGTTGATTATATGGGGTCATATAACATGTCACAAATCTTTATAAGTAATAGAATAAGTTACAATAAACCAACAAATGCAACAATATTGCGTTGAACGAAACTGCCCCCTGCACATACCCCTCGTGTTTTTGGATAAATTTAGGAATAACATTGCAAATGATCAAAAACAAGGATCAATCTGAAATTTTATAAACATACTTTTATCAAGTCCACTTTTATAAATTTAATAATTGAATTTTTTTTATATTCATGATAAGCAATGGAGGTATTTAATTTTTATCTTGACCTTAATCATAATATGTATATTCCCTAAATAAATCGAATCTTTACAGCTGCATGCCTCCAGATGAGCCAAAATATTTCAAGAAAATAAAACTAAAGAAAATGTACTAAGATGTTAAGTAAAGTAGAAATTCAAGATTCAAGTAATAATGTACAAGTTATATGTGCGATTATTGTCTGATTTTGCAGTGTTTATTACAGTGTAACTTCTGAATTCTGGAACTTCTAAAATCCGAAAACTTCTGAAATCCGAACATATTTCAGGGTCCTTGATATTCTGTTTTCTATGCAATAAATACCTCTAAATTCCGGAACTTCTAAATTCTGAATTCCCAACAATTTTTCGGTAAAAATTGGGTGATATCAATTCAAATTTGCTTTCAAAATCCTGAAATTTAAAAAGGTGTGAAGGAAAATTTTATAATTGAGATTGTAATTTAGTGAGTTATAAGCAGAATCTGCAATGTGTAAATTCATATGTTTGTTTATTTCACAATATTTTACTTTTAAATACATTAATTACATTTTCAAGTTTTCATGGAAATAAGCATGACTCTGGAGGCATGCTGCTTTAAATCATTATGGCATAATATAGTGACTGACCTGAGGTCTATCCTTATTACCTATAGTACAACATCAATACTTGCAGAGATTCTGTGGTCGAGGGGTTAAAGTCGATGACTTCTAATCCAGTTACCTCTCTGGGGTGGGTTTGATCCCCGGGAGATGCTTTGGTAGTTAAGCGCGGAGGAAGGTAGTCTAGTATTCGGGTGTAACTCTTAGGAAACTACCCACCTATATGACTTAAATACTGTTGGGAAAAGGCGTAAAATGAAACAAACAAACAAAACTTGCAGAGAAATTTAGATATTGATATTTTATGTAACAATTTTTCCATAAGAAGAAAAACATGAATAGAGCATAAAGATTATTTTGTTATTTTACAGTTTAACAGACCAGGTTGTAGCATTGAAAGAAATCCGAATTCAACCCGAAGAGGGTGTTCCATTTACTGCAATCAGGGAAGGTAATTCATGATTTACTTATTTCAAAATTTTATTTCCTGATAAAAAAAACCTTCTAAGGTACATAATTATATTAAGCTCGCATTTAGCTTAGTTGTAGATTGCACTATTTCACAAGTCACCACATCACTGATCCAGAAATCATGTGGTATTTAGTTATTCGGTTACTTGCGGAGAAATTGGTATTTACTTGTTAGTTATCCAGGAAAGCGTGTCTAAGATGGAATGAGTGCTCAGATGTGACGGAATATGTGTAGTATTTAGCATAACTAAAACAAATACATATTCAAATGAGATGTATTTTTATGCATATCCACAAAATATTCAGTGCATACACGTCAAATTTGTGTAACAATTGCTTTATATAAGAAACTGTTTCATATGAAATTATTTCATTATGATCATATTATAAAAAATCTAAGAAAAATTTTAAAATGTCAATGAAAGCATTTTCATTCTTGACATTCACTTGTACAGACTCACTTGTTCAGGATCAGTTTGCCATGTTAATGCAGTAATGGGTTAACTCCTATTAAATTATGTTTGGTAATGGATTGGCCCTGCTTTGAATATTGAACAGTACATTTGAAAAATAAGGGATTTCAGGATAATCTGGCATACTGTATAAGCGGATACTTCCCCGTGTCGAAAAGTTAGCAAATTTAAAATTCCAGAAATTTGCACATATATTTCTGTGTTGCATTGCTAACTTAACACTTATACAGTATCCATGCTATCTGATCATGATCAGCACTTTTCAGTATTCAGTCAGTATTTATTATAAAATCTTCCCTAAAAATGATTAATGGTTTTACCCAGATTGAAAGATGGATGAGTCCATGTAGAATATATAGGGTGGTAAGCTTTAAGTTTCAAAAACAGTATTGATGATACGATGGTATTATGTTTGGAGGATTATAATGCATTAAAACTTGGCTTTTAGTCTAAGTCGTAAATCCATCTTAGGTGTTGGACTGCTGGAAATATTCCTCAGAAAACTGTAATGAATTATTGAATTTTCTCTGCCTTAGAAATTTCATAAATCATAATGAAATATTGTAGAATTATGATTCTAAATATAGAAGCACATAGACTGTATTATGTCTGGGTAAGAACTTAAACTTTAAGCTCCACATTCAGGACACCCTCTGTTTTTGTGACTATTTCTGAAAAGCTTGCAGAATTATAGAAATATGTTCAAGTTTCTAAGTTCCAAGCAGTTTACCGCCCAGTTGATACTTTATTAATTGTAATTTAAATTATCAAGTATATAATAAACTCATTTTGATGTGGTATTTTTTTGGTGCTGATAGAAAGTGTTCTAATAGCAGTAATTTTGTAAGAAAACTTTGAATCTTAGGATATGGATAGGATTTTTTGTCGTATATAAAATGATCTTGTAAATTTTTATCTTATTTTTAATGTTAAAAAATATTTCAGTGTTGTTATGTAAATAACACATAGATTTGTGAGTAACAGTAGATATATCATTCCATTGGGAAAATATTGTTTGGACGAGTGATGATATGTTTGTTGTTACACACAAAACTGTATGTTATTATTATTTTATTTCCACCAAACAAATACTTCATTGGGACACAGTTTATATAGGTTTTTATTTTTCAGATTTACACTGTAAAGCAGTATTGTTACCTATGTAACTGTACAAATTTTTAGTCTCCTTGTACACTTGAATTAACAGTAAGAATAACTTCCATTGGCCTATGGGAAATTAACATTACAAAACTAGTAAGGGGTGATAATATGGTTTATGATTGTGAAATATTTATAGAATAATAGAATTGTTTAGATATATACAAGTATTATAATAAATCTTTTAACAAGATACTGTATTTAATATTAAGCTTTTTAACATAAATTAATTATAGCAATACAATGCATGTTAATTCAAAATGCAAGACCCATAATTTATTCATCTGCTTTGGAGGTCTTGTGTGAAGGTCTATGAATTTTTAACATTGTTTTCCTAGTGACATGCCTGTGTCAACAGTACTGATTCATGGCCTTTAAGTTAATATCAGCAATTTTATACAGAAAAAAATGACTGTATGAACAATGGACAATTACAAGTTCAAAGAAGTACATTAGTTTGTGACACACATCATCAAAATCAATAAGCTTAAGTAATTTGCTGAAAAGTAAGTGATTAGCCTTTGCCACTAGAATAGAGCCAGGCCAGCCTGCACATCCATGGAGTCTGACTAGGCTCTATTATTACTTGTAGCCTATCAACTTAAAACTTTTCATCTTGATATCCCAAAAATTCATTTTGGTCAGTTCCAAAAATGATTCTTGGACAAGTCCATTTAAGAAAAGTCAGCACCAGGTAGGGGTTGGTTTAAACATATTTATACGGTAAATATTTATATTATATATGGTGAACAATATGTACACTTTACATTTTGGGATTGGGCAGAAAGCTATGAAAGCTAAATATGAGTGTCCTTTCACAGGGGTTAATGCTTTTAGATTTGATGATGAATATTGGCCCCATGCAAAGACACTGTTGGTACCACATCTTTTTGGATTAGCATGATTTGTAAATGCCTATTATAAAATTTTGTGCACATGTTAGAATAGAACATTTTTTGTATTTCAGCCTCTCTACTGAAAGGTCTCAAACATGCGAACATTGTAACATTACATGATATCATCCACACGAAAGAAACCCTCACATTTGTCTTTGAATTTGTAGTAAGTAGACAATTCTAGTATAACAGTATACATTATGTACTCTATTAGAGTTTTCAAAGAAGCAGGGAAGTAGAAGTTACGATAATAGCATGAACATGTACTGGTCGGAGACCATCAACCGGACACTTTTGGAACATTTTTCCGTACAGATTTCATAATTTTTAGCATAGAGACCAAAAAATTTGACACAGTTCAGCTAGGTTCTTCTCCTAACTAACAAACAAGTTTGTTTATTTCTGATTGTATTGACACTTATATCTGAGGCACGACAAGGAGGGTATAAAATTACCTAAATTGTCTACACTACAGTACCATGTGTCCGAACAGATATGTACATGATGTGATTTAATTGAGATAAAAGCTTGGGTGTTTTGATTTTTGATTTGTAACATGATATACAATATGTCAGCAACAAATGCTGAAGTTTTGGATATTCTATTATTCACTCTGCAAATGATTATAGCTGGTATTTGAGGTGAGGCAGTGCTTTCTTCAACGTCAACATTCTTTAAAAAGACATTAAAATATTACCATTTACGGAGGTTGAAATAAATTTATTTACTTAATTTTAAAAGAAACATGCACTTATTGTTGATAAAAAAGTGACTGACAACCACTGAACATAGAAAATACTAAATTAAACATTTTCGGGGCTGTCCGGGTATGGTGGTTGTCTGGTTTTGGTGGTCCCCAACCAGTACAGGGTGCTTTTTAATATAATACAATAAGCTTGTACTGATTAGGAATTGTATATATTTATTGGATGTAAGCAGAATAATTTCAAACCAATATGTATGAGTATGAATGAAAATTATTACATCAGTTATCCCAAGGACAATGCTTTGTTACTAGACAGGAATAATTATATATTAATACTGTTTTTGTTTGTTGTTTTATTTCAGAATACAGATTTAAGCCAGTATTTGGAGAAACATCCAGGAGGCTTGAATACATTTAATGTAAAAGTAAGTACTATTGTTTCTCAGTTATTATCAGTGGAATCTTTTAAAGATATTGTCAGGAGAATGTCTCTAAGATATTGTTAGGAGAATGTCTCTTTGATATTGTCGGGTGAATTTCTCTCAAGTATTGTCAGGTGAATATCTCTCAGATATTGTCAGCGGAATGTCTCTCAGATATTGTATGGAGAATGTCTCTCAGATATTGTCAGGAGAATGTCTCTCAGATATTGTCAGGAAATAGTCTCTCAGATATTGTTAGGAGAATGTCTCTCAAATATTTTCAGGAGAATGTCTCTCAGATATTGTCAGGAGAATGTCTCTAAGAAATTGTCAGGAGAATGTCTCTAAGATATTGTCAGGAGAATGTCTCTAAGAAATTGTCAGGAAAATGTATAATATATATTGTCAGAAATACATCTCGGCTTTTGCTAGGGGAATGTCTCTAAGATATTGTCAGGGGAATGTCTCTAAGATATTGTCTGGAGAATGTCTCTAAGATATTGTCAGGAGAATGTCTCTAAGAAATTGTCAGGAAAATGTATAATATATATTGTCTGAAATACATCTCGGCTTTTGCCAGGGGAATGTCTCTAAGATATTGTCAGGAGAATGTCTCTAAGATATTGTCAGGAGAATGTCTCTAAGAAATTGTCAGGAAAATGTATAATATATATTGCCGGAAATACATCTCGGCTTTTGCAAGGGGAATGTCTCTTAGATGTTGTCAAAAGAAAAGCAATGTCTAATTTGTTGGCAGAAGTGGCACTTGCATAAAGAATTTTTTTTTTTTTTTTTTTTTGAGGTGGCATGTATTTTAGACATTTACATTGTTTTTACAGCATATACAGCTTCCCAATTTAACCATAATGCTATCTGCTAGTGTGAAAGCAATCTTAATACTTTACAGTTTATCAGCTTTTCAAACACGTTTCAGTCCCATAAGGTATTGTTTTGAAAGAATATTGTTTAAACTGTCTGACACAGTGAATATGAACTTGTAGCCTAGGTACATTTTCAAGTGTTGATGTTCTATGATAAAATCAATTCTAATCAATTGCAGCTAGTGGCATGTTCGTTTAAACTTTTCACCCCTAAATTTTTATTATGAACTTGCTTTTCTTTGAATTTGGAGAAGTCCATTATGATTTGAAGGGGTTTCAGTGTCAAATATCTGAAATTGAGCAAATGGCAGATAAAGTTTGATCACTCTTCATGATTGTTCAGGGTTGTGTGACTGATTCTGATTTATACTGGTCAAGGCATAGGCAAATGGCTATCACTGATAAAATTTTTGTATGTATGTTATTGATTTTATTTATACTCAACACCGGTTGACTATATTGGCGAGTCCTTCAGAACAGTATTCGTCATTTTAGATTTTGGGGTAGTGCCAAGATACATTTACAGAAGCTAGCTTACGGAACGTCAGTGGTTCTACTCAGGTGCCCGTTCGTGCCTGAAATAATGCACGGAAGGGCACCTGAGGTCTTCCTCCACCAGTAAAGCTGGAACGTCGCAATATGACCTATACTGTGTCGTCGTGACGTTAAACCCAATCAAAACAAACAAAAATATTTACAGAAAGATGCCCCGATTCTAGAAGCTCCTCCTGGTTCCTTAGCATGCCAAGTGTTTGAGCACTCATACACGGAACCTTGGTTTGAAATCTCATCTGAAAGACTGTTAGTAATTTTGGGAATTGAACCTGCAATGTGGAGATTATAGTGTAACACTCTACCTGATTGAGCTATTTGGGCTGCTTTGCTGCTAGAATTCCAAGATTCTATACTATAAAGTATATAGTTACATATGATCATTAATTATGGAAGTCGCAATTACATCTTTGACAATTTATCTGTCTTTGCTAATTAAAAGAAATTGCAGGATTAGTATTTGTTCACTTGCAGGGAAATTGGTAATTACTGCTTACACATACAGGGAAATCGTTTTGGTGGATCTGCTGTCAAGATATGGCCAAAAACATGTGTAGATATGGGCTTAAAACAAAGTTGATAATAAATTATATGTAATTTACCAAGTATGAAATTATGAAGTAGCCTCTATAAAAATGTTTTATTGTTGTATTTCAGTTATTTTTGTTTCAACTTCTCAGAGGTTTAGCATATTGTCATCACAGGAGGATTTTACATAGGTAAGTTGCCACATTTTGCTTTACATAGGTAAGTTGCCACTTTTTGCTTTACATAGGTAAGTTGCCACTTTTTGCTTTATATATTTAAGTTGCCACTTTTTGCATTTCTTAAGTAAGTTGCCACTTTTTGCTTTTACTAAGGTAAGTTGTCACTTTGCTTTACATAGGTAAGTTGCCACTTTTTGCATTTCTTAAGTACGTTGTCAATTTTTGCTTTTACTAAGGTAAGTTGTCACTTTGCTTTACATAGGTAAGTTGCCACTTTTTGCTTTACATAGTAAAGTTGCCACTCTTTGCTATATAAAGGTAATTTGCCACTTTTTGCATTTCTTAATAAGTTGCCACTTGTCAATTTTGCTCTTTAGAAGAGATTCAATATGTTATTAAGTGTGTCAGACAACTGGAGTTATCTCCCATTATTCAATGCATATTTCACTATGTCGTAAATAAGTCTGCATACCATACTCTTGTATTTGAATAACATAAGGTTCATTTAATATGTAAATGAAGTGATTCAGCTGTATTATAAACAGTGGTAACAGTATAATTATAGCTTGACTGTTTGAAGAATAGGGAGAGGTGTTGTACTCACACAGACGTCAGTGTCACATTTTGGTTAACATTTTGCATGCAAGTTGGTATCTTCAAAAGTACTGAAGGGAATGGTTTAAAACTTCACACACTTATTTGAGAGCATAATATGAGCTCCTTGACCAAGGCCCATAACTCTTCACCTGGATTTTGACAGAATTATGGCCCTTTTTCTACATTATACAGGCTTTTGTTGTACTCTTACGGTAAGCACTGGGAGTTGTCTACCACACTGGTCTACATATAGCTCTTGTTTATTGCCATATATACATATATGTGATTATTTATTTATTGTAGAAACTGTGACAAAGTAGTTATTATAAGCTTGTAGATCTTTGGTTTGAATTCCATTCATTGGTGTGGGTTACAAATTACTGTTTTGTCACATTGATTTTGCTGGCATTTATAATTGATTTATATGATTTGAGAACTTGTATCATAGTGTAGTTTTGTTTGACTTATATATACCATTTGTGATAATAATAAAAAATCCTGTATGCTACTGCTTTGATATTTATCTTATGAATTTTAAATTGGTTTGCAAAACTTGTAACATTCAATAAGAAAACAATATTTTGAAAAGTTTATGATTATTTTAATTACAGGGATCTCAAACCCCAAAATCTTCTAATAAGTGAAGCGGGCGAGCTGAAGTTAGCTGACTTTGGTAAGATTTTGTTACCTTTCATAAAAAACAAGAATCATATTTTGTTATCTCAAGTGTCAGTTTTGTTCGTCCCTGTGTGTTCAATTAAGTAGCGTTTAAAACTTTCTTGTTTTCAAATAAACATCAAATATTGTAAAACCTCAACCTGGGGTATTTGTAACTCAGTACAAGAATAAAAAACTTCCCAAATATTTTAGATTTAAGTAAATTTCTTACAGATAAGGCAATAATATAATGCAAAATATTGCTGTGAATAGGGGCATCCATGGCTGAGTGGTTAAGATCTTTGACCTTAAAATCACTTGCCCCTCACTGCTATGGGTTCCAATCTTGCCATAGACTTTGAATTATTTCTTATGAGGAAGCTATCAAGCTATGTTAAAGAACGTCTGTTGTTCACCTCAGTTGCAAGTTTGAGCCAGAAATAACATGAAGAGGCACCTGAGGTCTTCCTCCACCAGTAAAGCTTGAAAGTCGCCATATGACTTTAAAAATATTGGTGCAGCTTAAAACCCAACCAACCAAATAAAAATATTGCTTTGAAAACTAAAAAATTTAGGTTGCTATACAAAATCAGTGGTTTCCTTGGAAATCAGTGAATGCTATGAAATTCAAGGGTAGATTCACTCGTTGTTATGGAAATTTAATGTTTGCTATGGAATTCACTGATTGCTTAGTTTAAAAAGTCAATGTTTGCTTTGTAAGTCACTGGTTACTATGGAAATTAAATGTTTGCTATGGAATTCACTGGTTGCTATGTAAAAAGTTAATGTTTGCTATGGAATTCACTGGTTGCTATGGAAATTTACAACAATTTGCTATGAAAAGTCAATAGCTGCTTAGTGATAGTTGTGTTTTAACCAGTAAAACATGTCTACCCTTTTTGCCATGCACTACTTTTCATAGATATATCATGGTTTCAGGTTTAGCACGAGCCAAATCAATTCCTAGTCATACATATTCCCACGAAGTAGTCACGTTATGGTATAGACCACCAGATGTCCTCCTTGGTTCTACAAACTATTCAACATCCCTAGATATGTGGTAAGTTTCCAACCAAACTAAACAATTAAAATTGTGTTTTACTGTGTGTTTTTAATGGAGTATGTGATAAATAGCATAGATATAAAGTAAATGTAAAAAATGAAATTGTAAAAATTTCAACATAATTTGACTCTTATTTAGGTTTTATTATAAGTGACATTATGCTCATCCAAGGGTATATAGTAAGTAAACATTTGAAAGTCAAATAATATTTACATTTTTCGAAAATCCCTTTCAATTTTATAACTTACTTCACATGAATGATAAATAACTCACATGGCTCAAGGAAATTTCTGTTAATATCCATTGGAATTTACTTGTAACATTCTATTTATGAAAAGAATAGGGCATTCTTTTTATTATTTAGGCAGATTTATGTTTTATCATAAACATTTTACAATGTCGGCTGTCAAGATATATGTATATTTTCTATAGTGTATGAATAATTCAAATATTTGTATTTTTTCAAGGGAGTATGTTGTATATTTACAGTAACCTATTATTTTCTTTGTAGTGTATGATTTGTTCAAACATTTGTATATTTTTTGTAGTGTTATGATTTATTAAAATATTTGTATATTTCTATTATGGTTTATGATTTATTCAGATATTTGTATATTTATATGGTGTATGATTTATTCAGATATTTGTATATTTATATGGTGTACGATTGATTCAGATATTTGTATATTTATATGGTGTACGATTGATTCAGATATTTGTATATTTTCAGGGATGTAGGTTGTATATTTGCCTAAACATTTGTATATTTTTATGGTGTATGATTAATTCACATATTTGTATATTTTCAGGGGAGTAGGTTGTGTATTTGCCACAAAAATTGTATATTTTTATGTTGTATGATTTATTGAGATATTTGTATATTTTCAGGGGTGTAGGTTGTATATTTACAGAGATGTTAGCGGGTATGGCCACATTCCCTGGCATGAAAGATGCCTATGATCAACTGGACCAGATTTTCAGAGTATGTGTAGAAAAATACATTGTAGCAAAGTTGTATTGTATAGTTTTTTAGCTCTTATCCTACTGGAACTGGAAGTTTTAGCCTTTGCTACCGATATAAATTAAGGCCATTGTGCACATATAACCAAGCTCTTTTACTATTGACTGACCAACTTAAAATTTCCATTCTGACATTTCCCAAATTAAATACATCATTGGATAGTTTCAAAAATGGAAGGTAGATGAGTCTATTTAAGAAATTCAACAGATTGTCTGTTGAATTTTTTGTCAAATAACTTTGACTCTCTACAATGTGTATGGTAACACAGTTCTGTCAAAGGTCGTATTTAAGTTCAAAGATGAATATTGTGCTGGGCCAAAGTTGATTTTGATTTTGTGAATAGAAAATTGAAAGAATTCGCTTTAATATTTGATGAAAAAGACAGCTATTCTCCACTCTTGGTGTCATCATATGTAATATTTTTTATTTTATAAACTTATATTACTTAACTAATATTATTTGATTTGATAAAGGTTTTGCATTTAGTCATTATACACTTCTCTCCTGTCTAGGGAAAGTCCAGTTTACTGACTTTGGTGATATTTTGAAGAAAATGTTTATGTAGTAAATTTATGATAAAAAATTGTTGCTGATAGAAATACTGTTCATGTTTTACTATCAAGCACTGAAAGTAGACAAGAAAACTTTTTGTATGACAGAATTTTTCTAAATGTTAATGTGGGTGTTTGTATTTCATCAACCACTAAATTTATTTGCCTGAAACTTCACACATGTTTGAGATCATAATGGTACATGTAGTAACTTGTCTGAAGGAATCTTCCCTTTTGTGAATTCTTACATAATCTTATGCTCTTGTTTTACTGTTTTACTATTAAGCACTGAGAATACATGAATACTCTGTCCTATGGACAGGTCTTGTTAGGTAAGTGAGCTTAAAACAGAGTTCTTAGCTTGACTATAAAAAAGAAAAGGGGTCAGACTTTTGTACTCCACCAAATGTAAGAGTCACACTTTTATAAAGTTTTTTTTTTGTGCAAATTGGTATCTCCAAAACTACTGAAGGGAATGTTTTGAAACTTTACTTCAGTGGCCAAAGGGTAAAATTCTAACCTATATTTGACAAAATTATGGCATTTTTTGAACTCAGAAAAAAACTAAGTTATCCAGGCTCATGTTTTTACTAGCAAGGACACAATAGTCCTACAGACAGCTCTTGTTCTTATTTATTGTATGTAACATTACAAACTTCAGTCAGATTATATATTGATGATGTACTGATTATTGCTTTAATTTGTGACTTTGTTTTACAGATACTGGGAACCCCTTCTGAGAAAACCTGGTCTGGTGTCTCTAAATTTCCACAGTATGACGACAGTAAGTGGTTTGTCTTATTAATATTTACAGTCAAAATGACTCATAACAAGTTCTAAACTAATTGAAGAATTTTAATCATGCCAACCAATGATATTAGATTGAATTAAACCGAAAGCATTAATCAAAATAACTGTAGATAACAAACAAAGTAAGGGAAATAAGCCGAAAGTGCATTTAATTAAAGGGCAACAACTTACAATTAAATGATAAGTTAAATGCCACCCCATCACACATGTAATTTGCTAATAGGATTCCAATTTTATCATCTAATTAACTAATGTTTATGCCCCCACAAAGTGGGAGCATATAGCGTTGCACTTGTCCGTCCGTCCGAGTGTCCGTCTGTCCGTCCGTACGTCCCGAAATCTTGTGAACGCAACTCCTCTTAAACCAGATGGCAGATTTTGCTTAAACTTACAGGGATGAACAACCTTAATGTGTAGATGGTAGTAAAGGAAGGAATTTTTGCTGCAACCAAATTTAACAGAATTATGGCCCTTTGTTGATTTTTTCACTATATACGATGTAGAAATTTTGTGAACGAAACTCCTCTTAAACCGGATGGCCGATTTTGCTTAAACTTACAAGGATAAACAACCTTAATGTGTAAATGGCAGTAAAGGAAGGAATTTTTGCTGCGACCAAATTTAACAGAATTATGGCCCTTTGTTGATTTTTTCATTATATAACATATAGAAATTTTGTGAACGCAACTCCTCTTAAACCGGATGGCAGATTTTGCTTAAACTTCCAGGGATGAACAACCTTAATGTGTAGATGGTAGTAAAGGAAGGAATTTTTGCTGCGACCAAATTTAACAGAATTATGGCCCTTTGTTGATTTTTTCACTATATACTATGTAGAAATTTTGTGAACGCAACTCCTCTTAAACCGGATGGCAGATTTTGCTTAAACTTCCAGGGATGAACAACCTTAATGTGTAGATGGCAGTAAAGGAAGGAATTTTTGCTGCGACCAAATTTAACAGAATTATGGCCCTTTGTTGATTTTAAGTTTTCAACTTGTGGCACATGTAGTCCAAAAAATATTTGACCTAGAGTCATAAGATTGACAGAACAGTGGTGTGTGGGGGCATCCGTGTCCTATGGACACATTTCTAGTTTATTACTGGAGTGGTCTTAGTTTAAGTAATTTTCTTATATATGATTTTTCTTGATATTTATGTTATCTATTTGTGTTTCATTTAAAAATTTTCTAATATGAGCCGCGTCACGACAAAACCAACATAATGGGTTTGCAACCATCATGGATCCAGACCAGCCTGCACATCAGCACAGTCTGATCAGGATCCATGCTGTTGTCTATCAGTTTCTTTACTTGTTAAAGGGTCTGTAAGCGAACAGCATGGATCCTGATCAGACTGTGCGGATGCGCAGGCTGGTATGGATCCATGCTGGTCGCAAACCCATTATGTTAGTTTTGTCATGGCGTGGCTAATATGTTTTTTTTTTTCAGGAAAATTTGTCAATTATACTAAACAGAGTCTTTCCACAATAGTTCCAAAACTTGCCTATCTGCCACATGCAGAAGATCTGGTCAATGATTTCCTACAGGTAAGAATGATCACCATTTAGTGATTATTTATCTTCAGTTTTCAAAACTGGCGCAAGCCGTCCGGTTAGTTCAATAGGTAGAGCGTTGGTCTGTAAATCAGGCAACCCGGGTTTGATTCCCGGACGGCGCAGGTCACTTAGGTTGTGATTGATCATGAAATTCTTTCTACGGTCATTGGCACTGTACCTCTGCTCTGGCATGCACAGAAGTTTCAGTTCCTTGCAAAAGTGAAGGCAACTAGTACTGGTAAAACTACTTGACAGCATATCCAGGAAACAAAGCAGTGACTGAACTGTGCTCTGGTGATTTCAATGTGGCCTACTGTCGTGATACAGAGTGAAAACTACCAACACCACCACCACCCAACTTTGGCGTTCTTTAGGGGGAAATAAAGCACGACAAATCAGAAAAGGGGGAAAACCTGAAATCATATTCCGACAACTGAGAATGGAATTTAACAACACTCAAACTTTTTATAAAATTTCCAATTTCAGTTCAATTTAATATGCATAGTACATAACAAGAGGCTATCTATAGGGACTGTGTTCTGTCTTTCAGTCAATTTAATTTATCAAGTAGTTGATATTAGTCAGCTGCTGTCAAGTCATGGTTCTGGTGAAGAATGTGCACAGGGCATTTTTGTGAAAATATAGCATGTTAAGTGGAAAATATACCTTTTTGGGCTAGGGGAAACGGCCTTTATTCAGCTGTAAAATATAGGAGAAAGATCACTGCCATTAGTTTTTACTTACAGGAAGACCCTTCTTTACATGTATCCTTGTTCTTGTGCCATTCACTTTAAACAACATTTATATATGGATATATTATTTATATGAAACATTTTGGAACTTCTTTTGAAGTGTGACATTTTTTTGGAAATTTTTAAAAGGGAGACTACTGATCTTTTACTACTGCTTTTAAATGAAGTTCTCTCGGAAGTTGATACTAGATCTAAATCTTTACCTTTTTGATTTGGTTGTGATAAAGTCTGTTCTACAACAACTGGGACTGCTTGAGTTGGGACAGCCTGCAATTCTAAATTTGAAGGCAGACATGTGTAACATTTATATTGTGTCGGGCAGTAGTACTAGCAAACATTACAATTAATTATAAACATCTTATAGTATGCTTTTATTTTTAACCAATCTATGATGTTTTTTGGTGAGATCATTAATATCAATATTGTTTTAATGTATTTCAGATGGATCCAAGACAAAGAATCTCAGCTAAAGCCGCCATGTGGCATGATTATTTTTGTGATTTACCGACAAAAATTCATGATTTACCTGAAGGTATTGACTGTTATATTATATAACCTTACTTTTAATGATTTATAAATCTGTTATAATAATTTTTGATTTGTTAAAAGCCTGTATGATTGTTTAATGATTGATTTCTAATCTTTTTCTATTCCGGCTTTTAAATTTTTTAACAGTTGACACTTTTTTTTTTAAAAAAGAATTCTTTGTTTTAAAATAGTTTTCGCATACTTTTTAATGTAAAAATTGAATAGGCAAATTTTTGTCCCGGCATTTTTTATGATGTGTTAATTTGTTGGTTTAAACTACTATTTAAGTTAAATTGGAAACAATTCTTGCAACTATTTTAAATCATTTTTGATCTCATGGTTGTCATCCGATTAGGGCTCAAACCCATGATCCCTTGGTTGAGAGGCAGACACCTTAACCACTAGGCCACCGCTCCCCTTAATTAAAGTTAATGACAATCATTATCAGTGACAATAATTTATAATGATGTCACTGCTAATACATGTATAATAATGTCTTAAGAATAGTATCTGAGGTTCATATCAACCAATACTTTTATGAAGTTGTCATTATACTACTGACTGTGGCTTTGTTAATCCACAAAAAAGGTGAAAAAACTGAAAGTTATTATTTAAAAATACATATATACATAAGTTTTATAATATATATATTTTTTGTTTTAACATTTCAGTCGCCTCTATATTTAACATTCCTGGTTTAAGTTTGTACCCAGAAATGGATGACATGATCACCCAGTCAATGTCCCCTGCCAAGCCTACACGACGTTCCAGAATAAGAACTACACTAAAAGTGTAATATATGTACTATAGTGCACTGTGTTTTATATATATATAATTGATGCATTTTACATGGGCTTTATCAAAGACAATATTCAATAGTAGTGTTCTTAAGTGCTTGAATGAAGTCATGTGTAGCAAGTTTTTTTTACGACAGGAATTGAAATTTGAAATTATCTTGCCATGGTGTAATAATGGATAAACAACAATGTTCAAATGTTTCATATATGTAGCAGTTTAAATACGAGGAAAATATGAATGCACAATTTTATGCCAGCAGATCAGAAATATGACCAAACAGAAAAACCATTGATCATGTTGAGTGATATAGAATTATCACTGAAATTGAAATGATTGAAACCGATATCTGGAAGATCAGTCAAGGAAATCTGTGATGTTATTTTGTAGATTCAAAATGAAATATTGTACTGCAGATTAGTTTCCTAAGATTTCAGAAGATATATAACCATTCATACTGATAATTTGAAGACCAGTCAAGGAATGCTGTGATGTCATTGGTCAAATTCAAAATTAGGGCAGGGATAGCCAATCAAACGATTGGAGTTATAGACTGGTTATCTTAAATTTTTAAATTCAGTTTTGTTACAATTGGGGATTATTTCTTGCTAGAATTCCATTTAAATGTGAAGAGAAACGCACCTGAAAATTGGAGGACAAATGTTAAAACATGTTGTTGCTTTTTTGTCAGGAATACCGGTATGTTTTTAAAATGATATATGCAAAGATGGAATCAAAAGAAGAGGAACTGGATTTAAAAAAAAATATTTTAAATCAATAATGACATATTAAGCTATGTTGTTCAAATTTCATAATGAAATATTTTATGTTTTCCCAAGTTTTTATATATATAAATATCAATGATTATGCAAAGAATAGCAATATGGCATATGTGAGAGGCTTCTTGGCTTCTGTTATGTCAAGAAAGGTTTTGTCAGTTTGAAATGAAATACAGTTATCTGCTTTATAGTCCCATCAGGTCTCAAATCTTGATGAGAGTCCCAAAATTGTACTAACTTTTTCCCGTTCAAACCACCTATTGTTTCCCTTTAATCCCCGGGGTTGCCATTTTTTTAAAACGGGGCAAATCGAACTTTAAAAATGTTTCTTAAAAAAAGTGTATTAAAAATAAATTCAATTTAAATTCATAATTCTTATTATGATCTATTTGGTAATACTAATAATAATTTTTTTAATGATTTTATATCACTGGAGTGTTATGAACTGTTATTTTTAAATGAAATATTTGGACTTTTTGGATTGCTCTTTCATTATGGATTATGAATCTATACGGCAAATTTTTTTTCTTCTACAAAATGTGGTGGGGGCGCTCATTAGAGGAGGGGGGTGCTAAATGGAAACAATATGGTAAAGGAGATGTTATAGTTGTGATTGATCAATAAGATTAAAGAGTACTTAAAGTATTCAGTGATCATATCCATTTAAAAATAAATCCTACAAAATATAATATTCTCCATCAGTTCAATATTTTGTGTTGAATTTATGTAATGTGTGTTCTGATTTTATGTTTAAATGGTATTTGGTTTGTATATAAAAACCATTCTCATTGGTTGGTTTAAATTAAAAAAAAAATGTAACCAATCAAAAGTAAATGGTATTTGGTTTGTATAATAAAACCATTCTCATTGGTCGGTTTCAATTCAAAAATAAATTTTTAACCAATCAAAAGGCTATGATCTAAACCAGGTGATATATCCAAATCCAATAAGCTGTAAATCTCCTTGTTAAAATATATTTGTAATTTTACATTATAACATTGTATTTTACAAAATGTCAAGATTTTTTTTCAATTCCTATTGTGATATTGAAATGTTACATGTTGCTTTATGTTAAAACAGAATTCGTGTTTGTAATAAATAATGAACCAAAAACGTTAAAGCATATGTAACACTTTATATATTCAGGAATGATCAGGAATTTATACATTCCATTATGAAACTTTAGAGATTTTTTTTAGAAATTCAACTTGTTTATTTGTGTTTGAACCCAACAGAATGCATAGATTCTAACTTTAGTAATTCTTGTTATCAGATTAGTTAAGACAGTTAAAATTTCACCACAACATATTTGTTAATAAAAGAGCACAGGTTAATTTTTGTGGTTAAATCTATTGTAATTCAAATAAAAAGTCAGAGTAGGGATCTATCAGTAGATAAAAAAAAGTTGTGTGCTTCTGAACTATTACAAAATGTTACTACATTATCACACATTGTATTCATTTAATAGGGCAGTTAAATAATTGCATAATTTCACTTTTTTTTAATAAAGATTTTCTTTAGAGAAAAATGAAAATTTAAAAGAATAAGGTCAACTTGTTTTTTTAAGTTGCAAGTGAAAAAAAAACACTGTTTTAAGAAATGCACTGTTTTGAATTAGTTAGTTTAGCACATTACATTGGTATGTTGTGTAACATATGTTCATTTTATATTTAGACACTAAAAAAATATTGTTTTCACTGAAGATATTGATGTAACTTTAAAGGGACTCCACTGAGGTTTTTTGACGTGACTATTCTGGAAATATATTTCCGAGATTTGTGTACCATTTGATGTCAGTCTGAACCAATATCTGGTGTGCAGATGTTCAGATCATGCCATCACCCTGTTTTTTGTTTTTCAGAATATTTATTTTTATTGCACAAAATGACCCGAAATTGAAAAGCGTAACAATTCTTTTTACACAAACCAGTCTAAAAATTGCACAAATATTGATGTTCGATTCAATTTAAAGAATATTTCTTTTTTAATCCTGTGCAGAATTTTTTCATCGTAAATGCTTCACTACACATATGTAAAGAGTTTCAAAGTTTTAATTTTTTATTTAGGGTTTATAACCTCAGTGGAGTTCCTTTAACTTTTGTAGCTACTATCATGATAATAATGGCTGAAGATTTCAAATCATATCATGGTATCAGGATATGTTGTCATATATACAAAACAGTATTAAGCACAATGTTCGTTTTAAAAAACAAATGAGCCACGTCATGAAAAAACCAACATAATGCATCCGCGCAGGCTGATCAGGATCCATGCTGTTCGCTATCAGTTTCTCTATTTGTTATAGGGTTTGTAAGCTAACAGTATGGATCCTGATCAGACTGCGCAGATGCGCAGGCTGATCTGGATCAATGCTGGTTGGAAACGCACTATGTTAGTTTTGTCATGACGCGGTTCATTAATCTGAATCTAATAATCACATATTCTTTCTCTGCAGTATGTCTTAGAATTTCAATAATTTTTACCCCTATATACACAGTTATGACTTTTGCATTGCATGTGACTATTTCTTGTCAAACTTAGACATATGTACTGACCATTCCATTGGATTTATTTTTTCATTGAAATATCTTGTTTTTTTTTGTTTTTTTCATTTGATATTCACTGGTGTTTAAGGTATTTGAATTATAGTTTTAACCAACAATTTAGTTCAGAATTTTGTTTGCTTTTGCTACCACTGTTTGGAATATGTTTTAGCTTGGCTTATCACCTGCATACACATTTTTAGCTCACCTGTCACAAAGTGACAGGGTGAGCTTTTGTGATCGCTTTTCGTCCGGCGTCCGTCCGTCCGTCGTCCGTCCGTCGTCCGTCCGTCGTCCGTCCGTCCGTAAACTTTTGCTTTAAATGACATCTCCTCATAAACCACTGAGCCAATTTCATCCAAACTTCACAGGAATGTTCCTTTGGTGGTCACCTTTACTATTGTTCAAAGAATTTAATTCCATGCAGAACTCTGGTTGCCATGGCAACCGAAAGAAAAATCTTTAAATATCTTCTTTTAAACAACCCTAAAAGCTAGAGCTTAGATATTTGGCATGAAACATCTTCTAGTGAGTGTCTACCAAGTTTGTTCAAATAAAAGCCCTGGGGTCAAAATTGGCCCCGCCCCAGGGGGTCATTGATTTTCCCTATATGCATATAGTAAAAACTTAAAAAATCTTCTTTTAAAGAACCCAAAGAGCTAGAGCTAAGATATTAAGCATGAAACATCTTCTAGTAAGTGTCTACCAAGTTTGTTCAAATTAAAGCCCTGTGGTCAAAATTGGCCCCACCCCGGGGGGTCATTGATTTTCCCTATATGCATATAGTAAAAACTTAAAAAATCTTCTTTTAAAGAACCATTAGAGCTAGAGCTTAGATATTTGGCATGAAACATCTTCTAGTGAATGTCTACCAAGTTCGTTCAAATAAAAGCCCTGGGGTCAAAATTGACCCGGCCCCAGGGGGTCATAGATTTTCCCTATATGCATATAGTAAAAACTTAAAAAATCTTCTTTTAAAGAACCGAAAGAGCTAGAGCTAAGATATTTAGCATGATACATCTTCTAATGCAGGCCTCGACATTAGCGGTGGTCCGTTGGTCCGAGACCACTTGATTTTGGCAAGGACCACCTAATTTTAAAACCCACTGGTCCGTCGGACCACTTGAATTTTCTGGTTGATGCAAGGCTCATTTGGGAGAATGGCGATTTGGTCAAAAACATGTTATATAATTTTGTTTAAAATCTATGTCCGATGTATATGGTTCATTAAATCTCTGATTAGTTCAAGAAGTTCTAAGTCATCAATAACTTTCATTTTAAGTCGCTAAAATTTTGTTTATGCAAGTTAAAAGAGTTAAGAATTTGTGATATGAATTTAGGTACAAAATCCATTCAACTGGTGCTAGTAATTATGCATCGTCTGATAACCACACGGAACCATTAACATTTTTGTTATGTTACATGTTAATCAACCGTGATTATCGGATGATGGTAATTATATGATATAGGATAAACTTAAATTTCAGATGCTTGAATAACGGCAGCAAACTAAAGGTACTGAAAAAACATACATCTAGTAATTCTATGCTATTTATCTTTATTGTAACTGTTTAAAGATAAGAGATCTTTTTCCCCTCGAGGTAAAATTATTTCAAAAGGTTAAAAATACCCAATGTCAAAAATGTTTATCAACCCACAAGGAACAGGGAGGTAAAAATCTGTATTATAAATCTGTGAGGAAAATAAGATAACTTATAGTAAATAATAACGTACGCTGTCATTATTTTAATAATTTAGATATTTCCTTGTTTTCAAAAACAAGGATAAGATAATTTATTAGTTCCATTAAAAATGTTGATCTATAAAAGATGCTATGTTATTATTAATTATGATTATAAGACGTACCACGTATCAGCAATGAATATTTGAATAACAGTAAGAAAATAACAGACACAAATGGCTTCACTATTTCCTAACTTGCGTTGAGGGAGAAATCACTTTTAATATAAAAGTTAACATAAATAAGAGCTCTGTTGTGTTTTATTTTTTTGACTGAAACAAATAACTCTACGATTAAATGCATACCGACTTGCTCTCCCTTTTCTGATTAGATGAAAAATTTATATATAAAAATATCTGTTTTCTTTAAAGGTTAATAATACATCTTTGTCATAAAGTTTAAACATTTTTTTTTCATTAGCAGTAAAATGACATAATAATGATTACTGACCACCTGACTTCTGGAAGGACCACCTGACTTCTGGAAGGACCACCTAACTTTCAAATCTAGTGGTCCGGCGTACCACCTGCTAAAAAAGTTAGTGTCGAGGCCTGTAATGAGTGTCTACCAAGTTTGTTCAAATAAAAGCCCTGGGGTCAAAATTGGCCCCGCTCCAGGGGTCATTGATTTTCCCTATATGCATATAGTAAAAACTTAAAAAATCTTCTTTTAAAGAACTCAAAGAGCTAGAGCTAAGATATTTAGCATGAAACATGTTCTAATGAGTGTCTACCAAGTATGTTCAAAATAAAAGCCCTGGGGTCAAAACTGGCCCCGCCCGGGGGGGGGGGGTCATTGATTTTCCTTATATGTGTATAGCAAAAACTTAAAAATCTTCTTTGAAAAAACCCAAATAGCTAGAGTTTAGATATTTTAAGCATGAAACATTTTTAAGTAAATATCTACAAAGTTTGTTCAAATAAAAGCCCGGGGGTCAAAACTGGCCCTGCCCCAGGGGTGTCATTGTTTTTAACTATATGTGTATAGTAAAAACTTAAAAAATCTTCGTTTAAAAAACCCAATGAGCTAGAACTTAGATGTTTAGCATGAAACATCTTTTTATGGGTGTCTACCAAGTCTGTTCAAATAAACAAATAAAAGCCCTTGGGTAAAAATTGGCCCGGGGGTGGGGGGGGGGCCTATCTACAGGTGAGCGACCTCAGGGCCATCATGGCCCTCTTGTTATTATTGCCTATGTATTTCACAAAACCATTTTTCTTATTGGTCTGAAAAAAAATGTAGGGCTTTATCTCTAAAACAACATAAATAAAATGTTGTAAATGTTGTTTTTACTTATTTAAGAATATATATTATAGTTTTATGCATTTACTGTGTAATTGAACCATTTTCCTAATCACCAGGGAATAATGCACTAAAAACCAAATGTATATTTTAGACAATGTTATATTCCAGCATCAAAATGTGACATTGGCAATCATTTATTGTAATAATGTTTCAGTTCAAACATTAAATATATATTATAGAAAACAATTTATTCAAGCACCAAAATGTGACATTTGCAATTATTTATGGTAATAATGTTTCAGTTCAAACAATAATGTTTCAGTTCAAACACCAAATATATATTTTAGGTGACAGTTTATTCAAGCACCAAAATGTGACATTGGTAACTAAATGTTTTTATCGTCGAAATATTCCAGTTTGTCACATACATGCTAGTCATTCAGTTTTAAGTGAATTTGTTCAGACTTTACTCATATTTGACTCATATTCCATAAGTATTTCAAATATTGATTCAAAACAATAGATATATATCATATCAATATTCTTATAAAAATTTCCTAACAAAAAAACAGGTTTATAAAAATTTATAATTGAATCTGTATGAACAGTTAATTTTAAATTGCTAAAAAAAATGATAATTTGATCTTTAAGAATTTATTATCTGCTATATATAGATATGTCATATCGGATCTTGAATATGTCATATCGGATCATGTAGATATGTCATATCAGATCATGTAGATATGTCATATTGGATCATGTAGATATGTCATATTGGATCAAGTAGATATGTCATATCAGATCATGTAGATGTCATATCGAATAATGTAGATATGTCATATCAGATAATGTAGATATGTCATATCGGATCATGTAAATATGTCATATCGGATCATGTAGATATGTCATATTGGATCATGTAGATATTTCATATCGGATTATGTATCCCACACTTAACCAACAACTTCAATGTATAATTCTTTCATGGTTTATTGTAATGTATGATACTAAATACTGTCAACATGATTATTTATAGTATGATAGACCTTTCATTAAGGACCATTTCACTTCAATTTCTTGGACATCTGAGACAAGAGATATCAGAATTTTCCGGGCATACCTGGATGATTTAGACATTATGCATGTATGTTTGTTTTAATTTTATTGCGTTATTTTTTCTGTCCATCACCTATGCTATTTTTTGCCATGACTTTTAACCAGAATTTTGGGCTTTCATTATTTTTATGTTACTTCTTTTACTCTTACGTTATCCAGTTGTTGTTGTTGTGGCATAAGACAGTTGAAACTGTATAAGTAAGTCAATAATTGTTTTAGTTAATTATAGGAATAAATATTCTCTACAAACTTATTTGAGATGCATTTTGATAGCTTAAATATTCAAAGAAAAATTGGGCTATCTTACTTTTTCTTTAGGCCGTGATGTTGGGTATGGTTTTATACTTGATACATCAAAAATAACTATATTGTCTTAATTGTGGATCTCTCCACTAGTATGATTTATGACAGAACTATATCTCTTCGTAAACTTTAAATTTCCTGGAAAAAAAAAGATTTTGCCTAAAAAATCTGTCTCCAGAACCACACTGAAGATATGCATTTGTAACTTCACTGATGTCTTTAAGGTTGTACCTGTAAGTCACTGACCAAGACCTTTAACTATAATTGTGGTGGCATGGCTGAGTATCTGTATCAACTAATACCTATAACTCTAGCATGAATTTGTACTGAATTATTACCTTGTGTGAAGTAAAAAATAATTCTGATTTGTTTTCACTATCAGACACTGAGAATAGTGAAGAACATGGTCAGATGTTCATTTTAGACTTATATGATGTTAATGCTTCCATATTTGATTTCACTCTCTCTGTTTTTATGTTAAACTGTATATTAATGTTATGATCAAATTTTACTGCAAGTTTATTACAAAATGAAAATGTTAATATTTATTTATAACTGATTTAATAGGAATTTAGTACACTTGCCAATGTGGAGCATCCGTGGCCGAGTGGTTAAGGTCGTTTACTTTAAACCACTTGCCCCTCACCGCTGTGGGTTCAAATCTCGACAGGGACTTTGGATTTTTAGCTCACCTGTCACAAAGTGACAGGGTGAGCTTTTGTGATCGCTTTTCGTCCGGCGTCCGTCCGTCCGTCCGTCCGTCGTCCGTCCGTCCGTAAACTTTTGCTTTAAATGACATCTCCTCATAAACCACTGAGCCAATTTCATCCAAACTTCACAGGAATGTTCCTTTGGTGGTCACCTTTAAAAATTGTTCAAAGAATTTAATTCCATGGAGAACTCTGGTTGCCATGGCAACCAAAAGAAAAATCTTTAAATATCTTCTTTTAAACAACCCTAAGAGCTAGAGCTTAGATATTTGGCATGAAACATCTTCTAGTGAGTGTCTACCAAGTTTGTTCAAATAAAAGCCCTGGGGTCAAAAATGGCCCCGCCCCAGGGGGTCATTGATTTTCCCTATATGCATATAGTAAAAACTTAAAAAATCTTCTTTTAAAGAACCCAAAGAGCTAGAGCTAAGATATTTGGCATGAACCATCTTCTAGTGAGTGTCTACCAAGTTTGTTCAAATAAAAGCCCTGGGGTCAAAATTGGCCCCGCCCGGGGGGTCATTGATTTTCCCTATATGCATATAGTAAAAACTTAAAAGTCTTCTTTTAAAGAACCGTAAGAGCTAGAGCTTAGATATTAAGCATGAAACATCTTCTAGTGAAAGTCTACCAAGTTTGTTCAAATAAAAGCCCTGGGGTCAAAATTGGCCCCGCCCCAGGGGGTCATTGATTTTCCCTATATGCATATAGTAAAAACTTAAAAAATCTTCTTTTAAAGAACCCAAAGAGCTAGAGCTAAGATATTAAGCATGACACATCTTCTAGTGAGTGTCTACCAAGTTTGTTCAAATTAAAGCCCTGTGGTCAAAATTGGCCCCACCCCGGGGGGTCATTGATTTTCCCTATATGCATATACTAAAATCTTAAAAAATCTTCTTTTAAAGAACCAAAAGAGCTAGAGCTTAGATATTTGGCATGAAACATCTTCTAGTGAGTGTCTACCAAGTTTGTTCAAATAAAAGCCCTGGGGTCAAAATTGACCCCGCCCAGGGGGTCATAGATTTTCCCAATATGCATATAGTAAAAACTTAAAAAATCTTCTTTTAAAGAACCCAAAGAGCTAGAGCTAAGATATTTAGCATGAATTATCTTCTAATGAGTGTCTACCAAGTTTGTTCAAATAAAAGCCCTGGGGTCAAAATTGGCCCCGCCCCAGGGGGTCATTGATTTTCCCTATATGCATATAGTAAAAACTTAAAAATTCTTCTTTTAAAGAACTCAAAAGAGCTAGAGCTAAGATATTTAGCATGAAACATGTTCTAATGGGTGTCTACAAATATGTTCAAATAAAAGCCCTGGGGTCAAAACTGGCCCCGCCCGGGGGGGGGGGGGGGGGTCATTGATTTTCCTTATATGTGTATAGCAAAACTTAAAAATCTTCTTTGAAAAAACCCAAATAGCTAGAGTTTAGATATTAAGCATGAAACATCTTTAAGTAAATATCTACAAAGTTTGTTCAAATAAAAGCCCGGTGGTCAAAACTGGCCCTGCCCCAGGGGTGTCATTGTTTTTTAACTATATGTGTATGGTAAAAACTTTAAAAATCTTCTTTTAAAAAACCCAATGAGCTAGAACTTAGATGTTTAGCATGAAACATCTTCTTATGTGTTTCAAATAAACAAATAAAAGCCCTTGGGTAAAAATTGGCCCGGGGGTGGGGGGGGGGCTATATACAGGTGAGCGACTTCAGGGCCATCATGGCCCTCTTGTTTCATGTGAGGAAGCTTTTCAGCTAGCTTACGGAACGTCGGTGGTTCTACTTAGGTACCTGTTCGTGCCTGAAATAATGCACAGAAGGGCACCTGAGGTCTTCCTCCACAAGAAAAGCTGGAAGGTTGCCATAAGACTTTTAATGTGTCAGTGTGACTTAAAACCCAATTAAACAAACAAACACTTGCCAATGATTTGTTACATGATTTGCAAATTAATTATTATGTAAATTAGCTGTTAAAGACCAGTTACACTAATCCTCGATGATTTGATTGGTTTATTCTGTGACAAAGATTTTAATCTAACCAATGAAATTATTCCCTTGTAAATTTCACTGCTATTCCTTGTTTCAAAATCTCAGTAAATCTGATTGATTAATACTGGGATTGAATTTGAAATTATCCCATAGAAATAAGGCTTTTATTGGCTTTAGTCACAGCTTTTAAATAATGTTAGAATCAGGATGCCAGACTGGTACAGTTTTTAAACTTAAGAACCTACACTGGCCCAGAGACATATCTATATCTCTGATTGGTCAGTTTTCTAAATACTAAATCAGGATCACAATCTTGGACACAGCTGCTGTTAATTTACATACATATATGAACTTTTATGTCTTAAAGGGGCTCCACTGAGATTTTTTTTTTTGTCATGACAGGACTGGAAATGTTTTTCTGATATTTGTGCACCATTTGATGTTGGTCTGGACCATTAACTTATGTGTAAATTTTCAGATCATTCTTTCGTCCCATTTTTCCAAAATGAACATTCTTCTTATGCAACATCAGGGAAAAAATCACACCAAAAATTGATGTTCAATTTAATTCAAACTATATCTCTTTATTTACTTTTGCTAAATTGTTTTCACTTTAAGAGCTTTACTTTATCTATGTAAGAATTTCAAATTTTATGTTTTTAGGCTTTTTGACCTCAGTGGAGCTCCTTTAAAGCTTTTTTAAAGTAACAAATGAGCCGCGTCACGACAAAACCAACATAATGGGTTTGTGACCAGCATGGATCCAGACTACCCTGCACATCCCCGCAGTCTGATCAGGATCCATGCTGTTCGCTATCAGTTTCTCTACTTGTAATAGAGTTGGTTAGCCAACTGCATGGATCCTGATCAGACTGTGTGGATGCACAGGCTGGTCTGGATCCATGCTGGTCGCAAACGTACTATGTTGGTTTTGTCGTGACGCAGCTCAAATATATTCAAGATATTACCCAAAGGAACAAAGAATCAACTATTCTTTTAAATCACTTTTTAAAATGTGTTTTATTTTCTATATTTTGAGATTCATGATTTTATTGATGTACATTTTTCTGTGTTTATGTTCAAACCTAATATATGTTTTATGCAAAGAATTTCCATGTTCAACTATTTGTTTCTTCTTAGTCAAAACAGCAGCAGAATAGAAAGATTGAAGATTACATTTGTATTCTGTTATTTATTTATTTTTTTTAAAATAAAAAAATTAAGAATATAATATTTTTCTCGGTCTGCTAAGATTTTGAAAAATGTAACACATTTTTTACCTTCATCATAATTCTACTGTGGTACTACAGCTTTGAATTATGTGTTGTTTTTATTTTTTTCTCAAAATATGCAGTTGCCCCATTATTTTAACAGTAAAGAAACAAAACTTAACATTAAACAAAGAAAAAAAACACTGATGGAAAACTTGATTGTTTAACTGCAATGGAACCTAGTTGAGTTTATTCTTCAATAAAACACTAATTTTATATGAAAGAGATAAGAAAAACATAAATATTTATATTAAATTAATAAAAAGTTGCATGAAATGGGCCTTTAACATCAAAATATGCTAAATGGATAGCTATGCTATGAGTTAAAATGGCTTTCTGAATGTTTGGGCCTTTAATATGTATATTGGATGATATGTAACATTCTGAGATACATTTAGTTATAGGTTAGAATACAAGAAATGTTTTATCATCTGTCTTTCTTTTAACTGCTGTCAGAGATCTGTGATTTTTCATTTTAATGAAATAAAACCATGATTTTAATTTTTTTATATTTCACTCAAAACTCAAGTGAGTTATATATACATTATATTATATACATAATATGTGCATTTATTTTAACATTTTTCTACATTTCTTGCTTCATTTATAAATTTATGTGTCTTTTTCTTCTTATTCTAAAGGTTTATTCACTTTATTGTATTGACTATGATACAGAGTTATTTTCTGTCTGTCTGTCTGTCTGTCTGTCTGTAATGTATGTATGTACCTGTATTTAATTGTCTATAAAGCAGCATGCCTCCAGATTCTTTCAAATTTTCATGAAAACTTTAAAAAATGTATTAAAAAAGTAAAATATTGCGAAGTGAACAAAGAAAATAAATTACACAATTGCAAACAGCACTAACAACCACATAAAATTACCAAAAGGAGTTCAAAATATGTAAATTAGCCCTTACTGTGTTAGTAACACACGGTACAATTATGATGAAAAATACTGCAAATTCGCTCATTAATCTCAAATGATATGGAAATTATTTCTTTTTTATGAATTGTTTCAATTTTCAATTTTTCTTAAAATCTCCGTACATTTTTCTCAAGTTTGATTTTTTTAAATACTTCAGCTCATCTTGTGGCATGCAGCTTTAAAATGGACTTCACAAAACTTTTTTCTTGTTTGTGAAAGTCAAATTATAGAGGTAAATGCTTCAAAGGAGAGATTTTTAAAGTTCAACAAATAAGAGGATAATAGGGGTTTAGGTTATATGCAATAAAAAGTGCTCTACTCTGAAGCATCTATTTTAACAAGGATCTGAGTTAAAATATTTGTCTGATTTTTCTGTCATGTTCTTTATTTAATTCTTCATGTTGAAGAAAATTATTAATGCACACTGTTGGGGAAATTTTTAATTTTTTTTTCCAAATATCCAGCAATTGATTTAAGGGCTTGAAAAGTAACAGAGCTTAGTGGCTTATTAAAGGGACTTCACTGAGTTTTTTTCACAAAACGGAACTGGAAATAATTTTCCAAGATTTATGTACCTTTGATGTATATCTGAACCAATTACTTGTGTGAAGTTGTTCAGATCATTCCCTTAACCTGTTTTTTTTCCCCAGAATGCTCATTTGTCCAAAATGAATCAATAATGAAAAGCAATTTTTTCAATCTAATTTGGCTAAGAACCGCTCAAATAAATCTATTTTCAAATATTTAATTCTTAGTATATATCTTTATTTACCTTTGCAAAGTTTTCCATTTGAATTGCTTCATTTGATATATGTGAGGATTTCAAATTTATGTTTTAGGCTTTTACCTCAGCAGTGGAGCTCTTTTAATGTATTATCAAACCATTTTTTTTATTTCAAATAAAAAGATAATAATTATGTGATATTTTGAAATGAAGATAATTTATTTTCTCATGCTTCTTATCTGTAAAGTACCGTAAAATTCCTATTAAACACCCAATGGGCTAAACATGTACCAAAAGACGGGCTTTTATTTAAACATAGTGTTTTCTAAATCCAGATTTGTTTTCCTATATCAAAATATCTTGGGGGCCTTTTTAGGGGAGGGGTGTTTATTAGGAATTTTACAGTATAATTTTTGTACTATGGTGAGAATAGATTGTTTTGAAAAGTATATGAAAATATGCAAAACTGATATCCTGATAAAAATACAATATTAAAGAGACTCCACTGAGGTTTTTTGACATGACAGGACTGGAACATTTTTAATTCAATTTTGGCTGGAATAGCACCAAAAATACGATTTTCAATTTATTTCTGAGAATATTTCTCAATATTCTTTTGTATATCTTTCTGTTTTAAGTGCCACAACTGATCTAAGTAAGAAATTACAATTTTATGTTTTTAGGCCTTTAAAACCTCAGTGGAGTTCCTTTAAGTGAAAAAGCAATTAACATTCCTAACATGTGTTATCTTCAAAAAGTTTTACATTTATAAATATGAACTTTAGTTCAAATTACTAAGTTTACTAGGAGATACCAGGGATAAAAAAAGAAGTACAATGTACAATTTAAAGCAAGAGTTAGAGCAAGACAGTTATTTGTAATAGTTTATAATCAGAATAAAACAAAACAAAAAAA